>NC_133355.1:36701472-36833625 GCF_030506205.2 Paramisgurnus dabryanus | reverse complement strand
GGAATCAATGGTCACTATCTGCTGTGGGTTTACCATCATTCCTCAAAATATTTTCTTTTGTGTTAATCAGAAAAAAACTAATGCATACAGGTTTAAAACAACACGAGGATGAGTAAATTATGAAAGAATTTTCATTGAACTTATAAAATTCCATCATTTTTTTATTCCTACTATGGGAGTCAATGGTCACTATCTGCTGTGGGTTTACCATAATTTCCTCAAAATATTTTATTTTGTGTTAATCAGAAAAAACTAATGTATACAGGTTTAAAATAACACAAGGATGAGTAAATTATGAAAGAATTTTCATTGAACCTATAAAATTCCATCATTTTTTTATTCTTACTATGGGAGTCAATGGTGACTATCTGCTGTGGGTTTACTATCATTCCTCAAAATATTTTCTTTTGTGTTAATCAGAAAAAAACTAATGCATAAATGTTTAAAAAACACGAGGATGAGTAAATTATGAAAGAATTTTCATTGAACCTATAAAATTCCATCATTTTTTTATTCCTACTATGGGAGTCAATGGTCACTATCTGCTGTGGGTTTACCATCATTCCTAAAAATATTTTCTTTTTGTGTTAATCAGAAAAAAACTAATGCATACAGGTTTAAAACAACACAAGGATGAGTAAATTATGAAAGAATTTTCATTGAACCTATAAAATTCCATCATTTTTTTATTCCTACTATGGGAGTCAATGGTCACTATCTGCTGTGGGTTTACCATCATTCCTCAAAATATTTTATTTTGTGTTAATCAGAAAAAACTAATGTATACAGGTTTAAAATAACACAAGGATGAGTAAATTATGAAAGAATTTTCATTGAACCTATAAAATTCCATCATTTTTTTATTCCTACTATGGGAGTCAATGGTCACTATCTGCTGTGGGTTTACCATCATTCCTAAAAATATTTTCTTTTTGTGTTAATCAGAAAAAAAATAATGCATACAGGTTTAAAACAACACAAGGATGAGTAAATTATGAAAGAATTTTCATTGAACCTATAAAAATCCATCATTTTTTTAATCCTACTATGGGAGTCAATGGTAACTTTCTGCTGTGGGTTTACCATCATTCGTCAAAATATTTTCTTTTGTTTTAATCAGACAAAAACTAATGCATACAGCTTTAAAACAACACAAGGATGAGTAAATTATGAAATAATTTTCATTTAACCTATAAAATTCCATCATTTTTTTATTCCTACTATGGGAGTCAATGGTCACTATCTCCTGTGGGTTTACTATCATTCCTCAAAATATTTTCTTTTGTGTTAATCAGAAAAAAACTAATGCATAAATGTTTAAAACAACACGAGGATGAGTAAATTATGAAATAATTTTCATTTAACCTATAAAATTCCATCATTTTTTTATTCCTACTATGGGAGTCAATGGTCACTATCTGCTGTGGGTTTACCATCATTCCTCAAAATATTTTATTTTGTGTTAATCAGAAAAAACTAATGTATACAGGTTTAAAATAACACAAGGATGAGTAAATTATGAAAGAATTTTCATTGAACCTATAAAATTCCATCATTTTTTTATTCTTACTATGGGAGTCAATGGTCACTATCTCCTGTGGGTTTACTATCATTCCTCAAGATATTTTCTTTTGTGTTAATCAGAAAAAAACTAATGCATAAATGTTTAAAACAACACGAGGATGAGTAAATTATGAAATAATTTTCATTTAACCTATAAAATTCCATCATTTTTTATTCCTACTATGGGAGTCAATGGTCACTATCTGCTGTGGGTTTACCATCATTCCTAAAAATATTTTCTTTTTGTGTTAATCAGAAAAAAACTAATGCATACAGGTTTAAAACAACACAAGGATGATTAAATTATGAAAGAATTTTCATTGAACCTATAAAATTCCATCATTTTTTTATTCCTACTATGGGAGTCAATGGTCACTATCTGCTGTGGGTTTACCATCATTCCTCAAAATATTTTATTTTGTGTTAATCAGAAAAAAACTAATGCATACAGGTTTAAAACAACACAAGGATGAGTAAATTATGAAATAATTTTCATTTAACCTATAAAATTCCATCATTTTTTTATTCCTACTATGGGAGTCAATGGTCACTATCTGCTGTGGGTTAACCATCATTCCTCAAAATATTTTCTTTTGTGTTAATCAGAAAAAAACTAATGCATACAGGTTTAAAACAACACGAGGATGAGTAAATTATGAAATAATTTTCATTTAACCTATAAAATTCCATCATTTTTTTATTCCTACTATGGGAGTCAATGGTAACTTTCTGCTGTGGGTTTACCATCATTCCTCAAAATATTTTATTTTGTGTTAATCAGAAAAAAACTAATGCATACAGGTTTAAAACAACACAAGGATGAGTAAATTATGAAATAATTTTCATTGAACCTATAAAAATCCATCATTTTTTTAATCCTACTATGGGAGTCAATGGTAACTTTCTGCTGTGGGTTTACCATCATTCCTCAAAATATTTTATTTTGTGTTAATCAGAAAAAAACTAATGCATACAGGTTTAAAACAACAAGGATGAGTAAATTATGAAATAATTTTCATTTAACCTATAAAATTCCATCATTTTTTTATTCCTACTATGGGAGTCAATGGTCACTATCTGCTGTGGGTTTACCATCATTCCTCAAAATATTTTATTTTGTGTTAATCAGAAAAAACTAATGTATACAGGTTTAAAATAACACAAGGATGAGTAAATTATGAAAGAATTTTCATTGAACCTATAAAATTCCATCATTTTTTTATTCCTACTATGGGAGTCAATGGTCACTATCTGCTGTGGGTTTACCATCAGTCCTCAAAATATTTTCTTTTGTGTTAATCAGAAAAAAACTAATGCATACAGGTTTAAAACAACACGAGGATGAGTAAATTATGAAAGAATTTTCATTGAACCTATAAAATTCCATCATTTTTTTATTCCTACTATGGGAGTCAATGGTCACTATCTGCTGTGGGTTTACCATCATTCCTCAAAATATTTTATTTTGTGTTAATCAGAAAAAACTAATGTATACAGGTTTAAAATAACACAAGGATGAGTAAATTATGAAAGAATTTTCATTGAACCTATAAAATTCCATCATTTTTTTATTCCTACTATGGGAGTCAATGGTCACTATCTGCTGTGGGTTTACCATCATTCCTCAAAATATTTTATTTTGTGTTAATCAGAAAAAACTAATGTATACAGGTTTAAAATAACACAAGGATGAGTAAATTATGAAAGAATTTTCATTGAACCTATAAAATTCCATCATTTTTTTATTCTTACTATGGGAGTCAATGGTCACTATCTCCTGTGGGTTTACCATCATTCCTAAAAATATTTTCTTTTTGTGTTAATCAGAAAAAAAATAATGCATACAGGTTTAAAACAACACAAGGATGAGTAAATTATGAAAGAATTTTCATTGAACCTATAAAAATCCATCATTTTTTTAATCCTACTATGGGAGTCAATGGTAACTTTCTGCTGTGGGTTTACCATCATTCGTCAAAATATTTTCTTTTGTTTTAATCAGACAAAAACTAATGCATACAGCTTTAAAACAACACAAGGATGAGTAAATTATGAAATAATTTTCATTTAACCTATAAAATTCCATCATTTTTTTATTCCTACTATGGGAGTCAATGGTCACTATCTCCTGTGGGTTTACTATCATTCCTCAAAATATTTTCTTTTGTGTTAATCAGAAAAAAACTAATGCATAAATGTTTAAAACAACACGAGGATGAGTAAATTATGAAATAATTTTCATTTAACCTATAAAATTCCATCATTTTTTTATTCCTACTATGGGAGTCAATGGTCACTATCTCCTGTGGGTTTACTATCATTCCTCAAAATATTTTCTTTTGTGTTAATCAGAAAAAAACTAATGCATAAATGTTTAAAACAACACGAGGATGAGTAAATTATGAAAGAATTTTTATCGAACCTATAAAATTCCATCATTTTTTTATTCCTACTATGGGAGTCAATGGTAACTATCTGCTGTGGGTTTACCATCATTCCTCAAAATATTTACTTTTGTGTTAATCAGAAAAAAACTAATGCATACAGGTTTAAAACAACACAACGATGAGTAAATAATGAAATAATTTTCATTGAACAATCTCTTTAAGTTGTGCCTTCAGTTGTGTCGAGGATGTTTAAGTCGTCATCATATCAGAACTGCAAGCCTGCAAAGCAAATAATGAAATAAATTACCATTGACTTCCATAGTAGGAAAACATTTATTTAGAAGTATCTTGATAAATGATGAAGAAAATATTAAAAAAATATATATAATTAGCACACAGTTGATGGTACCTATAAAATTCCATCATTTTTTTATTCCTACTATGGGAGTCAATGGGCACTATCTGCTGTGGGTTTACCATCATTCCTCAAAATATTTCCTTTTGTGTTAATCAGAAAAAAACTAATGCATACAGGTTTAAAACAACACAAGGATGAGTAAATTATGAAAGAATTTTCATTTAACATATAAAATTCCTTCATTTTTTTTATTCCTACTATGGGAGTCAATGGTAACTATCTGCTGTGGGTTTACCATCATTCCTCAAAACATTTTCTTTTGTGTTAATCAGAAAAAAACTAATGCATACAGGTTTAAAACAACACAAGGATGAGTAAATTATGAAAGAATTTTTATCGAACCTATAAAATTCCATCATTTTTTTATTCCTACTATGGGAGTCAATGGTCACTATCTGCTGTGGGTTTACCATCATTCCTCAAAATATTTTCTTTTGTGTTAATCAGAAAAAAACTAATGCATACAGGTTTAAAACAACACAAGGATGAGTAAATTATGAAAGAATTTTCATTGAACCTATAAAATTTCATCATTTTTTTATTCCTACTATGGGAGTCAATGGTCACTATCTGCTGTGGGTTTACCATCATTCCTCAAAATATTTTCTTTTGTGTTAATCAGAAAAAAACTAATGCATACAGGTTTAAAACAACACAAGGATGAGTAAATTATGAAAGAATTTTCATTGAACCTATAAAATTCCATCATTTTTTTATTCCTACTATGGGAGTCAATGGTAACTATCTGCTGTGGGTTTACCATCATTCCTCAAAATATTTTCTTTTGTGTTAATCAGAAAAAAACTAATGCATACAGGTTTAAAACAACACAAGGATGAGTAAATTATGAAATAATTTTCATTTAACCTATAAAATTCCATCATTTTTTTATTCCTACTATGGGAGTCAATGGTCACTATCTGCTGTGGGTTAACCATCATTCCTCAAAATATTTTCTTTTGTGTTAATCAGAAAAAAACTAATGCATACAGGTTTAAAACAACACGAGGATGAGTAAATTATGAAATAATTTTCATTTAACCTATAAAATTCCATCATTTTTTTATTCCTACTATGGGAGTCAATGGTAACTTTCTGCTGTGGGTTTACCATCATTCCTCAAAATATTTTATTTTGTGTTAATCAGAAAAAAACTAATGCATACAGGTTTAAAACAACACAAGGATGAGTAAATTATGAAATAATTTTCATTGAACCTATAAAAATCCATCATTTTTTTAATCCTACTATGGGAGTCAATGGTAACTTTCTGCTGTGGGTTTACCATCATTCCTCAAAATATTTTATTTTGTGTTAATCAGAAAAAAACTAATGCATACAGGTTTAAAACAACAAGGATGAGTAAATTATGAAATAATTTTCATTTAACCTATAAAATTCCATCATTTTTTTATTCCTACTATGGGAGTCAATGGTCACTATCTGCTGTGGGTTTACCATCATTCCTCAAAATATTTTATTTTGTGTTAATCAGAAAAAACTAATGTATACAGGTTTAAAATAACACAAGGATGAGTAAATTATGAAAGAATTTTCATTGAACCTATAAAATTCCATCATTTTTTTATTCCTACTATGGGAGTCAATGGTCACTATCTGCTGTGGGTTTACCATCAGTCCTCAAAATATTTTCTTTTGTGTTAATCAGAAAAAAACTAATGCATACAGGTTTAAAACAACACGAGGATGAGTAAATTATGAAAGAATTTTCATTGAACCTATAAAATTCCATCATTTTTTTATTCCTACTATGGGAGTCAATGGTCACTATCTGCTGTGGGTTTACCATCATTCCTCAAAATATTTTCTTTTGTGTTAATCAGAAAAAAACTAATGCATACAGGTTTAAAACAACACAAGGATGAGTAAATTATGAAAGAATTTTCATTGAACCTATAAAAATCCATCATTTTTTTATTCCTACTATGGGAGTCAATGGTCACTATCTGCTGTGGGTTTACCATCATTCCTCAAAATATTTTCTTTTGTGTTAATCAGAAAAAAACTAATGCATACAGGTTTAAAACAACACGAGGATGAGTAAATTATGAAAGAATTTTCATTGTACCTATAAAATTCCATCATTTTTTTATTCCTACTATGGGAATCAATGGTCACTATCTGCTGTGGGTTTACCATCATTCCTCAAAATATTTTCTTTTGTGTTAATCAGAAAAAAACTAATGCATACAGGTTTAAAACAACACGAGGATGAGTAAATTATGAAAGAATTTTCATTGAACTTATAAAATTCCATCATTTTTTTATTCCTACTATGGGAGTCAATGGTCACTATCTGCTGTGGGTTTACCATAATTTCCTCAAAATATTTTATTTTGTGTTAATCAGAAAAAACTAATGTATACAGGTTTAAAATAACACAAGGATGAGTAAATTATGAAAGAATTTTCATTGAACCTATAAAATTCCATCATTTTTTTATTCTTACTATGGGAGTCAATGGTCACTATCTGCTGTGGGTTAACCATCATTCCTCAAAATATTTTCTTTTGTGTTAATCAGAAAAAAACTAATGCATACAGGTTTAAAACAACACGAGGATGAGTAAATTATGAAATAATTTTCATTTAACCTATAAAATTCCATCATTTTTTTATTCCTACTATGGGAGTCAATGGTAACTTTCTGCTGTGGGTTTACCATCATTCCTCAAAATATTTTATTTTGTGTTAATCAGAAAAAAACTAATGCATACAGGTTTAAAACAACACAAGGATGAGTAAATTATGAAATAATTTTCATTGAACCTATAAAAATCCATCATTTTTTTAATCCTACTATGGGAGTCAATGGTAACTTTCTGCTGTGGGTTTACCATCATTCCTCAAAATATTTTATTTTGTGTTAATCAGAAAAAAACTAATGCATACAGGTTTAAAACAACAAGGATGAGTAAATTATGAAATAATTTTCATTTAACCTATAAAATTCCATCATTTTTTTATTCCTACTATGGGAGTCAATGGTCACTATCTGCTGTGGGTTTACCATCATTCCTCAAAATATTTTATTTTGTGTTAATCAGAAAAAACTAATGTATACAGGTTTAAAATAACACAAGGATGAGTAAATTATGAAAGAATTTTCATTGAACCTATAAAATTCCATCATTTTTTTATTCCTACTATGGGAGTCAATGGTCACTATCTGCTGTGGGTTTACCATCAGTCCTCAAAATATTTTCTTTTGTGTTAATCAGAAAAAAACTAATGCATACAGGTTTAAAACAACACGAGGATGAGTAAATTATGAAAGAATTTTCATTGAACCTATAAAATTCCATCATTTTTTTATTCCTACTATGGGAGTCAATGGTCACTATCTGCTGTGGGTTTACCATCATTCCTCAAAATATTTTATTTTGTGTTAATCAGAAAAAACTAATGTATACAGGTTTAAAATAACACAAGGATGAGTAAATTATGAAAGAATTTTCATTGAACCTATAAAATTCCATCATTTTTTTATTCCTACTATGGGAGTCAATGGTCACTATCTGCTGTGGGTTTACCATCATTCCTAAAAATATTTTCTTTTTGTGTTAATCAGAAAAAAAATAATGCATACAGGTTTAAAACAACACAAGGATGAGTAAATTATGAAAGAATTTTCATTGAACCTATAAAAATCCATCATTTTTTTAATCCTACTATGGGAGTCAATGGTAACTTTCTGCTGTGGGTTTACCATCATTCGTCAAAATATTTTCTTTTGTTTTAATCAGACAAAAACTAATGCATACAGCTTTAAAACAACACAAGGATGAGTAAATTATGAAATAATTTTCATTTAACCTATAAAATTCCATCATTTTTTTATTCCTACTATGGGAGTCAATGGTCACTATCTCCTGTGGGTTTACTATCATTCCTCAAAATATTTTCTTTTGTGTTAATCAGAAAAAAACTAATGCATAAATGTTTAAAACAACACGAGGATGAGTAAATTATGAAATAATTTTCATTTAACCTATAAAATTCCATCATTTTTTTATTCCTACTATGGGAGTCAATGGTCACTATCTGCTGTGGGTTTACCATCATTCCTCAAAATATTTTATTTTGTGTTAATCAGAAAAAACTAATGTATACAGGTTTAAAATAACACAAGGATGAGTAAATTATGAAAGAATTTTCATTGAACCTATAAAATTCCATCATTTTTTTATTCTTACTATGGGAGTCAATGGTCACTATCTCCTGTGGGTTTACTATCATTCCTCAAGATATTTTCTTTTGTGTTAATCAGAAAAAAACTAATGCATAAATGTTTAAAACAACACGAGGATGAGTAAATTATGAAATAATTTTCATTTAACCTATAAAATTCCATCATTTTTTATTCCTACTATGGGAGTCAATGGTCACTATCTGCTGTGGGTTTACCATCATTCCTAAAAATATTTTCTTTTTGTGTTAATCAGAAAAAAACTAATGCATACAGGTTTAAAACAACACAAGGATGATTAAATTATGAAAGAATTTTCATTGAACCTATAAAATTCCATCATTTTTTTATTCCTACTATGGGAGTCAATGGTCACTATCTGCTGTGGGTTTACCATCATTCCTCAAAATATTTTCTTTTGTGTTAATCAGAAAAAAACTAATGCATACAGGTTTAAAACAACACAAGGATGAGTAAATTATGAAATAATTTTCATTTAACCTATAAAATTCCATCATTTTTTTATTCCTACTATGGGAGTCAATGGTCACTATCTGCTGTGGGTTAACCATCATTCCTCAAAATATTTTCTTTTGTGTTAATCAGAAAAAAACTAATGCATACAGGTTTAAAACAACACGAGGATGAGTAAATTATGAAATAATTTTCATTTAACCTATAAAATTCCATCATTTTTTTATTCCTACTATGGGAGTCAATGGTAACTTTCTGCTGTGGGTTTACCATCATTCCTCAAAATATTTTATTTTGTGTTAATCAGAAAAAAACTAATGCATACAGGTTTAAAACAACACAAGGATGAGTAAATTATGAAATAATTTTCATTGAACCTATAAAAATCCATCATTTTTTTAATCCTACTATGGGAGTCAATGGTAACTTTCTGCTGTGGGTTTACCATCATTCCTCAAAATATTTTATTTTGTGTTAATCAGAAAAAAACTAATGCATACAGGTTTAAAACAACAAGGATGAGTAAATTATGAAATAATTTTCATTTAACCTATAAAATTCCATCATTTTTTTATTCCTACTATGGGAGTCAATGGTCACTATCTGCTGTGGGTTTACCATCATTCCTCAAAATATTTTATTTTGTGTTAATCAGAAAAAACTAATGTATACAGGTTTAAAATAACACAAGGATGAGTAAATTATGAAAGAATTTTCATTGAACCTATAAAATTCCATCATTTTTTTATTCCTACTATGGGAGTCAATGGTCACTATCTGCTGTGGGTTTACCATCAGTCCTCAAAATATTTTCTTTTGTGTTAATCAGAAAAAAACTAATGCATACAGGTTTAAAACAACACGAGGATGAGTAAATTATGAAAGAATTTTCATTGAACCTATAAAATTCCATCATTTTTTTATTCCTACTATGGGAGTCAATGGTCACTATCTGCTGTGGGTTTACCATCATTCCTCAAAATATTTTATTTTGTGTTAATCAGAAAAAACTAATGTATACAGGTTTAAAATAACACAAGGATGAGTAAATTATGAAAGAATTTTCATTGAACCTATAAAATTCCATCATTTTTTTATTCCTACTATGGGAGTCAATGGTCACTATCTGCTGTGGGTTTACCATCATTCCTAAAAATATTTTCTTTTTGTGTTAATCAGAAAAAAAATAATGCATACAGGTTTAAAACAACACAAGGATGAGTAAATTATGAAAGAATTTTCATTGAACCTATAAAAATCCATCATTTTTTTAATCCTACTATGGGAGTCAATGGTAACTTTCTGCTGTGGGTTTACCATCATTCGTCAAAATATTTTCTTTTGTTTTAATCAGACAAAAACTAATGCATACAGCTTTAAAACAACACAAGGATGAGTAAATTATGAAATAATTTTCATTTAACCTATAAAATTCCATCATTTTTTTATTCCTACTATGGGAGTCAATGGTCACTATCTCCTGTGGGTTTACTATCATTCCTCAAAATATTTTCTTTTGTGTTAATCAGAAAAAAACTAATGCATAAATGTTTAAAACAACACGAGGATGAGTAAATTATGAAATAATTTTCATTTAACCTATAAAATTCCATCATTTTTTTATTCCTACTATGGGAGTCAATGGTCACTATCTGCTGTGGGTTTACCATCATTCCTCAAAATATTTTATTTTGTGTTAATCAGAAAAAACTAATGTATACAGGTTTAAAATAACACAAGGATGAGTAAATTATGAAAGAATTTTCATTGAACCTATAAAATTCCATCATTTTTTTATTCTTACTATGGGAGTCAATGGTCACTATCTCCTGTGGGTTTACTATCATTCCTCAAGATATTTTCTTTTGTGTTAATCAGAAAAAAACTAATGCATAAATGTTTAAAACAACACGAGGATGAGTAAATTATGAAATAATTTTCATTTAACCTATAAAATTCCATCATTTTTTATTCCTACTATGGGAGTCAATGGTCACTATCTGCTGTGGGTTTACCATCATTCCTAAAAATATTTTCTTTTTGTGTTAATCAGAAAAAAACTAATGCATACAGGTTTAAAACAACACAAGGATGATTAAATTATGAAAGAATTTTCATTGAACCTATAAAATTCCATCATTTTTTTATTCCTACTATGGGAGTCAATGGTCACTATCTGCTGTGGGTTTACCATCATTCCTCAAAATATTTTATTTTGTGTTAATCAGAAAAAAACTAATGCATACAGGTTTAAAACAACACAAGGATGAGTAAATTATGAAATAATTTTCATTTAACCTATAAAATTCCATCATTTTTTTATTCCTACTATGGGAGTCAATGGTCACTATCTGCTGTGGGTTAACCATCATTCCTCAAAATATTTTCTTTTGTGTTAATCAGAAAAAAACTAATGCATACAGGTTTAAAACAACACGAGGATGAGTAAATTATGAAATAATTTTCATTTAACCTATAAAATTCCATCATTTTTTTATTCCTACTATGGGAGTCAATGGTAACTTTCTGCTGTGGGTTTACCATCATTCCTCAAAATATTTTATTTTGTGTTAATCAGAAAAAAACTAATGCATACAGGTTTAAAACAACACAAGGATGAGTAAATTATGAAATAATTTTCATTGAACCTATAAAAATCCATCATTTTTTTAATCCTACTATGGGAGTCAATGGTAACTTTCTGCTGTGGGTTTACCATCATTCCTCAAAATATTTTATTTTGTGTTAATCAGAAAAAAACTAATGCATACAGGTTTAAAACAACAAGGATGAGTAAATTATGAAATAATTTTCATTTAACCTATAAAATTCCATCATTTTTTTATTCCTACTATGGGAGTCAATGGTCACTATCTGCTGTGGGTTTACCATCATTCCTCAAAATATTTTATTTTGTGTTAATCAGAAAAAACTAATGTATACAGGTTTAAAATAACACAAGGATGAGTAAATTATGAAAGAATTTTCATTGAACCTATAAAATTCCATCATTTTTTTATTCCTACTATGGGAGTCAATGGTCACTATCTGCTGTGGGTTTACCATCAGTCCTCAAAATATTTTCTTTTGTGTTAATCAGAAAAAAACTAATGCATACAGGTTTAAAACAACACGAGGATGAGTAAATTATGAAAGAATTTTCATTGAACCTATAAAATTCCATCATTTTTTTATTCCTACTATGGGAGTCAATGGTCACTATCTGCTGTGGGTTTACCATCATTCCTCAAAATATTTTATTTTGTGTTAATCAGAAAAAACTAATGTATACAGGTTTAAAATAACACAAGGATGAGTAAATTATGAAAGAATTTTCATTGAACCTATAAAATTCCATCATTTTTTTATTCCTACTATGGGAGTCAATGGTCACTATCTGCTGTGGGTTTACCATCATTCCTAAAAATATTTTCTTTTTGTGTTAATCAGAAAAAAAATAATGCATACAGGTTTAAAACAACACAAGGATGAGTAAATTATGAAAGAATTTTCATTGAACCTATAAAAATCCATCATTTTTTTAATCCTACTATGGGAGTCAATGGTAACTTTCTGCTGTGGGTTTACCATCATTCGTCAAAATATTTTCTTTTGTTTTAATCAGACAAAAACTAATGCATACAGCTTTAAAACAACACAAGGATGAGTAAATTATGAAATAATTTTCATTTAACCTATAAAATTCCATCATTTTTTTATTCCTACTATGGGAGTCAATGGTCACTATCTCCTGTGGGTTTACTATCATTCCTCAAAATATTTTCTTTTGTGTTAATCAGAAAAAAACTAATGCATAAATGTTTAAAACAACACGAGGATGAGTAAATTATGAAATAATTTTCATTTAACCTATAAAATTCCATCATTTTTTTATTCCTACTATGGGAGTCAATGGTCACTATCTGCTGTGGGTTTACCATCATTCCTCAAAATATTTTATTTTGTGTTAATCAGAAAAAACTAATGTATACAGGTTTAAAATAACACAAGGATGAGTAAATTATGAAAGAATTTTCATTGAACCTATAAAATTCCATCATTTTTTTATTCTTACTATGGGAGTCAATGGTCACTATCTCCTGTGGGTTTACTATCATTCCTCAAGATATTTTCTTTTGTGTTAATCAGAAAAAAACTAATGCATAAATGTTTAAAACAACACGAGGATGAGTAAATTATGAAATAATTTTCATTTAACCTATAAAATTCCATCATTTTTTATTCCTACTATGGGAGTCAATGGTCACTATCTGCTGTGGGTTTACCATCATTCCTAAAAATATTTTCTTTTTGTGTTAATCAGAAAAAAACTAATGCATACAGGTTTAAAACAACACAAGGATGATTAAATTATGAAAGAATTTTCATTGAACCTATAAAATTCCATCATTTTTTTATTCCTACTATGGGAGTCAATGGTCACTATCTGCTGTGGGTTTACCATCATTCCTCAAAATATTTTATTTTGTGTTAATCAGAAAAAAACTAATGCATACAGGTTTAAAACAACACAAGGATGAGTAAATTATGAAATAATTTTCATTTAACCTATAAAATTCCATCATTTTTTTATTCCTACTATGGGAGTCAATGGTCACTATCTGCTGTGGGTTAACCATCATTCCTCAAAATATTTTCTTTTGTGTTAATCAGAAAAAAACTAATGCATACAGGTTTAAAACAACACGAGGATGAGTAAATTATGAAATAATTTTCATTTAACCTATAAAATTCCATCATTTTTTTATTCCTACTATGGGAGTCAATGGTAACTTTCTGCTGTGGGTTTACCATCATTCCTCAAAATATTTTATTTTGTGTTAATCAGAAAAAAACTAATGCATACAGGTTTAAAACAACACAAGGATGAGTAAATTATGAAATAATTTTCATTGAACCTATAAAAATCCATCATTTTTTTAATCCTACTATGGGAGTCAATGGTAACTTTCTGCTGTGGGTTTACCATCATTCCTCAAAATATTTTATTTTGTGTTAATCAGAAAAAAACTAATGCATACAGGTTTAAAACAACAAGGATGAGTAAATTATGAAATAATTTTCATTTAACCTATAAAATTCCATCATTTTTTTATTCCTACTATGGGAGTCAATGGTCACTATCTGCTGTGGGTTTACCATCATTCCTCAAAATATTTTATTTTGTGTTAATCAGAAAAAACTAATGTATACAGGTTTAAAATAACACAAGGATGAGTAAATTATGAAAGAATTTTCATTGAACCTATAAAATTCCATCATTTTTTTATTCCTACTATGGGAGTCAATGGTCACTATCTGCTGTGGGTTTACCATCAGTCCTCAAAATATTTTCTTTTGTGTTAATCAGAAAAAAACTAATGCATACAGGTTTAAAACAACACGAGGATGAGTAAATTATGAAAGAATTTTCATTGAACCTATAAAATTCCATCATTTTTTTATTCCTACTATGGGAGTCAATGGTCACTATCTGCTGTGGGTTTACCATCATTCCTCAAAATATTTTATTTTGTGTTAATCAGAAAAAACTAATGTATACAGGTTTAAAATAACACAAGGATGAGTAAATTATGAAAGAATTTTCATTGAACCTATAAAATTCCATCATTTTTTTATTCCTACTATGGGAGTCAATGGTCACTATCTGCTGTGGGTTTACCATCATTCCTAAAAATATTTTCTTTTTGTGTTAATCAGAAAAAAAATAATGCATACAGGTTTAAAACAACACAAGGATGAGTAAATTATGAAAGAATTTTCATTGAACCTATAAAAATCCATCATTTTTTTAATCCTACTATGGGAGTCAATGGTAACTTTCTGCTGTGGGTTTACCATCATTCGTCAAAATATTTTCTTTTGTTTTAATCAGACAAAAACTAATGCATACAGCTTTAAAACAACACAAGGATGAGTAAATTATGAAATAATTTTCATTTAACCTATAAAATTCCATCATTTTTTTATTCCTACTATGGGAGTCAATGGTCACTATCTCCTGTGGGTTTACTATCATTCCTCAAAATATTTTCTTTTGTGTTAATCAGAAAAAAACTAATGCATAAATGTTTAAAACAACACGAGGATGAGTAAATTATGAAATAATTTTCATTTAACCTATAAAATTCCATCATTTTTTTATTCCTACTATGGGAGTCAATGGTCACTATCTCCTGTGGGTTTACTATCATTCCTCAAAATATTTTCTTTTGTGTTAATCAGAAAAAAACTAATGCATAAATGTTTAAAACAACACGAGGATGAGTAAATTATGAAAGAATTTTTATCGAACCTATAAAATTCCATCATTTTTTTATTCCTACTATGGGAGTCAATGGTAACTATCTGCTGTGGGTTTACCATCATTCCTCAAAATATTTACTTTTGTGTTAATCAGAAAAAAACTAATGCATACAGGTTTAAAACAACACAAGGATGAGTAAATTATGAAAGAATTTTCATTGAACCTATAAAATTCCATCATTTTTTTATTCCTACTATGGGAGTCAATGGTCATTATCTGCTGTGGGTTTACCATCATTCCTCAAAATATTTTTTTTGTGTTAATCAGAAAAAAACTAATGCATACAGGTTTAAAACAACACAAGGATGAGTAAATTATAAAAGAATTTTTATCGAACCTATAAAATTCCATCATTTTTTTATTCCTACTATGGGAGTCAATGGTCACTATCTGCTGTGGGTTTACCATCATTCCTCAAAATATTTTCTTTTGTGTTAATCAGAAAAAACTAATGCATACAGGTTTAAAACAACACAAGGATGAGTAAATTATGAAAGTTTTTTCATTGAACCTATAAAATTCCATCATTTTTTTTATTCCTACTATGGGAGTCAATGGTCACTATCTCCTGTGGGTTCACCATCATTCCTCAAAATATTTTTTTTGTGTTAATCAGAAAAAAACTAATGCATACAGGTTTAAAACAACACAAGGATGAGTAAATTATGAAAGAATTTTCATTGAACCTATAAAATTCCATCATTTTTTTATTCCTAATACGGGAGTCAATGGTCACTATCTGCTGTGGGTTTACCATCATTCCTCAAAATATTTTCTTTTGTGTTAATCAGAAAAAAACTAATGCATACAGGTTTAAAACAACACAACGATGAGTAAATAATGAAATAATTTTCATTGAACAATCTCTTTAAGTTGTGCCTTCAGTTGTGTCGAGGATGTTTAAGTCGTCATCATATCAGAACTGCAAGCCTGCAAAGCAAATAATGAAATAAATTACCATTGACTTCCATAGTAGGAAAACATTTATTTAGAAGTATCTTGATAAATGATGAAGAAAATATTAAAAAAATATATATAATTAGCACACAGTTGATGGTACCTATAAAATTCCATCATTTTTTTATTCCTACTATGGGAGTCAATGGGCACTATCTGCTGTGGGTTTACCATCATTCCTCAAAATATTTCCTTTTGTGTTAATCAGAAAAAAACTAATGCATACAGGTTTAAAACAACACAAGGATGAGTAAATTATGAAAGAATTTTCATTTAACATATAAAATTCCTTCATTTTTTTTATTCCTACTATGGGAGTCAATGGTAACTATCTGCTGTGGGTTTACCATCATTCCTCAAAACATTTTCTTTTGTGTTAATCAGAAAAAAACTAATGCATACAGGTTTAAAACAACACAAGGATGAGTAAATTATGAAAGAATTTTTATCGAACCTATAAAATTCCATCATTTTTTTATTCCTACTATGGGAGTCAATGGTCACTATCTGCTGTGGGTTTACCATCATTCCTCAAAATATTTTCTTTTGTGTTAATCAGAAAAAAACTAATGCATACAGGTTTAAAACAACACAAGGATGAGTAAATTATGAAAGAATTTTCATTGAACCTATAAAATTTCATCATTTTTTTATTCCTACTATGGGAGTCAATGGTCACTATCTGCTGTGGGTTTACCATCATTCCTCAAAATATTTTCTTTTGTGTTAATCAGAAAAAAACTAATGCATACAGGTTTAAAACAACACAAGGATGAGTAAATTATGAAAGAATTTTCATTGAACCTATAAAATTCCATCATTTTTTTATTCCTACTATGGGAGTCAATGGTAACTATCTGCTGTGGGTTTACCATCATTCCTCAAAATATTTTCTTTTGTGTTAATCAGAAAAAAACTAATGCATACAGGTTTAAAACAACACAAGGATGAGTAAATTATGAAATAATTTTCATTTAACCTATAAAATTCCATCATTTTTTTATTCCTACTATGGGAGTCAATGGTCACTATCTGCTGTGGGTTAACCATCATTCCTCAAAATATTTTCTTTTGTGTTAATCAGAAAAAAACTAATGCATACAGGTTTAAAACAACACGAGGATGAGTAAATTATGAAATAATTTTCATTTAACCTATAAAATTCCATCATTTTTTTATTCCTACTATGGGAGTCAATGGTAACTTTCTGCTGTGGGTTTACCATCATTCCTCAAAATATTTTATTTTGTGTTAATCAGAAAAAAACTAATGCATACAGGTTTAAAACAACACAAGGATGAGTAAATTATGAAATAATTTTCATTGAACCTATAAAAATCCATCATTTTTTTAATCCTACTATGGGAGTCAATGGTAACTTTCTGCTGTGGGTTTACCATCATTCCTCAAAATATTTTATTTTGTGTTAATCAGAAAAAAACTAATGCATACAGGTTTAAAACAACAAGGATGAGTAAATTATGAAATAATTTTCATTTAACCTATAAAATTCCATCATTTTTTTATTCCTACTATGGGAGTCAATGGTAACTTTCTGCTGTGGGTTTACCATCATTCCTCAAAATATTTTATTTTGTGTTAATCAGAAAAAAACTAATGCATACAGGTTTAAAACAACAAGGATGAGTAAATTATGAAATAATTTTCATTTAACCTATAAAATTCCATCATTTTTTTATTCCTACTATGGGAGTCAATGGTCACTATCTGCTGTGGGTTTACCATCATTCCTCAAAATATTTTATTTTGTGTTAATCAGAAAAAACTAATGTATACAGGTTTAAAATAACACAAGGATGAGTAAATTATGAAAGAATTTTCATTGAACCTATAAAATTCCATCATTTTTTTATTCCTACTATGGGAGTCAATGGTCACTATCTGCTGTGGGTTTACCATCAGTCCTCAAAATATTTTCTTTTGTGTTAATCAGAAAAAAACTAATGCATACAGGTTTAAAACAACACGAGGATGAGTAAATTATGAAAGAATTTTCATTGAACCTATAAAATTCCATCATTTTTTTATTCCTACTATGGGAGTCAATGGTCACTATCTGCTGTGGGTTTACCATCATTCCTCAAAATATTTTCTTTTGTGTTAATCAGAAAAAAACTAATGCATACAGGTTTAAAACAACACAAGGATGAGTAAATTATGAAAGAATTTTCATTGAACCTATAAAAATCCATCATTTTTTTATTCCTACTATGGGAGTCAATGGTCACTATCTGCTGTGGGTTTACCATCATTCCTCAAAATATTTTCTTTTGTGTTAATCAGAAAAAAACTAATGCATACAGGTTTAAAACAACACGAGGATGAGTAAATTATGAAAGAATTTTCATTGAACCTATAAAATTCCATCATTTTTTTATTCCTACTATGGGAATCAATGGTCACTATCTGCTGTGGGTTTACCATCATTCCTCAAAATATTTTCTTTTGTGTTAATCAGAAAAAAACTAATGCATACAGGTTTAAAACAACACGAGGATGAGTAAATTATGAAAGAATTTTCATTGAACTTATAAAATTCCATCATTTTTTTATTCCTACTATGGGAGTCAATGGTCACTATCTGCTGTGGGTTTACCATAATTTCCTCAAAATATTTTATTTTGTGTTAATCAGAAAAAACTAATGTATACAGGTTTAAAATAACACAAGGATGAGTAAATTATGAAAGAATTTTCATTGAACCTATAAAATTCCATCATTTTTTTATTCTTACTATGGGAGTCAATGGTGACTATCTGCTGTGGGTTTACTATCATTCCTCAAAATATTTTCTTTTGTGTTAATCAGAAAAAAACTAATGCATAAATGTTTAAAAAACACGAGGATGAGTAAATTATGAAAGAATTTTCATTGAACCTATAAAATTCCATCATTTTTTTATTCCTACTATGGGAGTCAATGGTCACTATCTGCTGTGGGTTTACCATCATTCCTAAAAATATTTTCTTTTTGTGTTAATCAGAAAAAAACTAATGCATACAGGTTTAAAACAACACAAGGATGAGTAAATTATGAAAGAATTTTCATTGAACCTATAAAATTTCATCATTTTTTTATTCCTACTATGGGAGTCAATGGTCACTATCTGCTGTGGGTTTACCATCATTCCTCAAAATATTTTCTTTTGTGTTAATCAGAAAAAAACTAATGCATACAGGTTTAAAACAACACGAGGATGAGTAAATTATGAAAGAATTTTTATCGAACCTATAAAATTCCATCATTTTTTTATTCCTACTATGGGAGTCAATGGTAACTATCTGCTGTGGGTTTACCATCATTCCTCAAAATATTTACTTTTGTGTTAATCAGAAAAAAACTAATGCATACAGGTTTAAAACAACACAAGGATGAGTAAATTATGAAAGAATTTTCATTGAACCTATAAAATTCCATCATTTTTTTATTCCTACTATGGGAGTCAATGGTCATTATCTGCTGTGGGTTTACCATCATTCCTCAAAATATTTTTTTTGTGTTAATCAGAAAAAAACTAATGCATACAGGTTTAAAACAACACAAGGATGAGTAAATTATAAAAGAATTTTTATCGAACCTATAAAATTCCATCATTTTTTTATTCCTACTATGGGAGTCAATGGTCACTATCTGCTGTGGGTTTACCATCATTCCTCAAAATATTTTCTTTTGTGTTAATCAGAAAAAACTAATGCATACAGGTTTAAAACAACACAAGGATGAGTAAATTATGAAAGTTTTTTCATTGAACCTATAAAATTCCATCATTTTTTTTATTCCTACTATGGGAGTCAATGGTCACTATCTGCTGTGGGTTCACCATCATTCCTCAAAATATTTTCTTTTGTGTTAATCAGAAAAAAACTAATGCATACAGGTTTAAAACAACACAAGGATGAGTAAATTATGAAAGAATTTTCATTGAACCTATAAAAATCCATCATTTTTTTAATCCTACTATGGGAGTCAATGGTAACTTTCTGCTGTGGGTTTACCATCATTCCTCAAAATATTTTATTTTGTGTTAATCAGAAAAAAACTAATGCATACAGGTTTAAAACAACAAGGATGAGTAAATTATGAAATAATTTTCATTTAACCTATAAAATTCCATCATTTTTTTATTCCTACTATGGGAGTCAATGGTCACTATCTGCTGTGGGTTTACCATCATTCCTCAAAATATTTTCTTTTGTGTTAATCAGAAAAAAACTAATGCATACAGGTTTAAAACAACACAAGGATGAGTAAATTATGAAACAATTTTCATTTAACCTATAAAATTCCATCATTTTTTTATTCCTACTATGGGAGTCAATGGTCACTATCTGCTGTGGGTTTACCATCATTCCTCAAAATATTTTCTTTTGTGTTAATCAGAAAAAAACTAATGCATAAATGTTTAAAACAACACGAGGATGAGTAAATAATGAAAGAATTTTCATTGTACCTATAAAATTCCATCATTTTTTTATTCCTACTATGGGAGTCAATGGTCACTATCTGCTGTGGGTTTACCATCATTCCTCAAAATATTTTATTTTGTGTTAATCAGAAAAAACTAATGTATACAGGTTTAAAATAACACAAGGATGAGTAAATTATGAAAGAATTTTCATTGAACCTATAAAATTCCATCATTTTTTTATTCTTACTATGGGAGTCAATGTTCACTATCTGCTGTGGGTTTACTATCATTCCTCAAAATATTTTCTTTTTGTGTTAATCAGAAAAAAACTAATGCATACAGGTTTAAAACAACACAAGGATGAGTAAATTGTGAAAGAACTTTCATTGAACCTATAAAATTCCATCAATTTTTTTAATCCTACTATGGGAGTCAATGGTAACTTTCTGCTGTGGGTTTACCATCATTCCTCAAAATATTTTATTTCGTGTTAATCAGAAAAAAACTAATGCATACAGGTTTAAAACAACACAAGGATGAGTAAATTATGAAAGAATTTTCATTGAACCTATAAAAATCCATCATTTTTTTAATCCTACTATGGGAGTCAATGGTAACTTTCTGCTGTGGGTTTACCATCATTCCTCAAAATATTTTATTTTGTGTTAATCAGAAAAAAACTAATGCATACAGGTTTAAAACAACACAAGGATGAGTAAATTATGAAATAATTTTCATTTAACCTATAAAATTCCATCATTTTTTTATTCCTACTATGGGAGTCAATGGTCACTATCTGCTGTGGGTTAACCATCATTCCTCAAAATATTTTCTTTTGTGTTAATCAGAAAAAAACTAATGCATACAGGTTTAAAACAACACGAGGATGAGTAAATTATGAAAGAATTTTCATTGAACCTATAAAATTCCATCATTTTTTTATTCCTACTATGGGAGTCAATGGTCACTATCTGCTGTGGGTTTACCATCATTCCTCAAAATATTTTATTTTGTGTTAATCAGAAAAAACTAATGTATACAGGTTTAAAATAACACAAGGATGAGTAAATTATGAAAGAATTTTCATTGAACCTATAAAATTCCATCATTTTTTTATTCTTACTATGGGAGTCAATGGTCACTATCTCCTGTGGGTTTACTATCATTCCTCAAAATATTTTCTTTTGTGTTAATCAGAAAAAAACTAATGCATAAATGTTTAAAACAACACGAGGATGAGTAAATTATGAAATAATTTTCATTTAACCTATAAAATTCCATCATTTTTTATTCCTACTATGGGAGTCAATGGTCACTATCTGCTGTGGGTTTACCATCATTCCTAAAAATATTTTCTTTTTGTGTTAATCAGAAAAAAACTAATGCATACAGGTTTAAAACAACACAAGGATGATTAAATTATGAAAGAATTTTCATTGAACCTATAAAATTCCATCATTTTTTTATTCCTACTATGGGAGTCAATGGTAACTTTCTGCTGTGGGTTTACCATCATTCCTCAAAATATTTTATTTTGTGTTAATCAGAAAAAAACTAATGCATACAGGTTTAAAACAACACAAGGATGAGTAAATTATGAAAGAATTTTCATTGAACCTATAAAAATCCATCATTTTTTTAATCCTACTATGGGAGTCAATGGTAACTTTCTGCTGTGGGTTTACCATCATTCCTCAAAATATTTTATTTTGTGTTAATCTGAAAAAAACTAATGCATACAGGTTTAAAACAACACAAGGATGAGTAAATTATGAAATAATTTTCATTTAACCTATAAAATTCCATCATTTTTTTATTCCTACTATGGGAGTCAATGGTCACTATCTGCTGTGGGTTAACCATCATTCCTCAAAATATTTTCTTTTGTGTTAATCAGAAAAAAACTAATGCATACAGGTTTAAAACAACACGAGGATGAGTAAATTATGAAAGAATTTTCATTGAACCTATAAAATTCCATCATTTTTTTATTCCTACTATGGGAGTCAATGGTCACTATCTGCTGTGGGTTTACCATCATTCCTCAAAATATTTTATTTTGTGTTAATCAGAAAAAACTAATGTATACAGGTTTAAAATAACACAAGGATGAGTAAATTATGAAAGAATTTTCATTGAACCTATAAAATTCCATCATTTTTTTATTCTTACTATGGGAGTCAATGGTCACTATCTCCTGTGGGTTTACTATCATTCCTCAAAATATTTTCTTTTGTGTTAATCAGAAAAAAACTAATGCATAAATGTTTAAAACAACACGAGGATGAGTAAATTATGAAATAATTTTCATTTAACCTATAAAATTCCATCATTTTTTATTCCTACTATGGGAGTCAATGGTCACTATCTGCTGTGGGTTTACCATCATTCCTAAAAATATTTTCTTTTTGTGTTAATCAGAAAAAAACTAATGCATACAGGTTTAAAACAACACAAGGATGATTAAATTATGAAAGAATTTTCATTGAACCTATAAAATTCCATCATTTTTTTATTCCTACTATGGGAGTCAATGGTAACTTTCTGCTGTGGGTTTACCATCATTCCTCAAAATATTTTATTTTGTGTTAATCAGAAAAAAACTAATGCATACAGGTTTAAAACAACACAAGGATGAGTAAATTATGAAAGAATTTTCATTGAACCTATAAAAATCCATCATTTTTTTATTCCTACTATGGGAGTCAATGGTCACTATCTGCTGTGGGTTAACCATCATTCCTCAAAATATTTTCTTTTGTGTTAATCAGAAAAAAACTAATGCATACAGGTTTAAAACAACACGAGGATGAGTAAATTATGAAAGAATTTTCATTGAACCTATAAAATTCCATCATTTTTTTATTCCTACTATGGGAGTCAATGGTCACTATCTGCTGTGGGTTTACCATCATTCCTCAAAATATTTTATTTTGTGTTAATCAGAAAAAACTAATGTATACAGGTTTAAAATAACACAAGGATGAGTAAATTATGAAAGAATTTTCATTGAACCTATAAAATTCCATCATTTTTTTATTCTTACTATGGGAGTCAATGGTCACTATCTCCTGTGGGTTTACTATCATTCCTCAAAATATTTTCTTTTGTGTTAATCAGAAAAAAACTAATGCATAAATGTTTAAAACAACACGAGGATGAGTAAATTATGAAATAATTTTCATTTAACCTATAAAATTCCATCATTTTTTTATTCCTACTATGGGAGTCAATGGTCACTATCTGCTGTGGGTTTACCATCATTCCTAAAAATATTTTCTTTTTGTGTTAATCAGAAAAAAACTAATGCATACAGGTTTAAAACAACACAAGGATGATTAAATTATGAAAGAATTTTCATTGAACCTATAAAATTCCATCATTTTTTTATTCCTACTATGGGAGTCAATGGTAACTTTCTGCTGTGGGTTTACCATCATTCCTCAAAATATTTTATTTTGTGTTAATCAGAAAAAAACTAATGCATACAGGTTTAAAACAACACAAGGATGAGTAAATTATGAAAGAATTTTCATTGAACCTATAAAAATCCATCATTTTTTTAATCCTACTGTGGGAGTCAATGGTAACTTTCTGCTGTGGGTTTACCATCATTCCTCAAAATATTTTATTTTGTGTTAATCAGAAAAAAACTAATGCATACAGGTTTAAAACAACACAAGGATGAGTAAATTATGAAATAATTTTCATTTAACCTATAAAATTCCATCATTTTTTTATTCCTACTATGGGAGTCAATGGTCACTATCTGCTGTGGGTTAACCATCATTCCTCAAAATATTTTCTTTTGTGTTAATCAGAAAAAAACTAATGCATACAGGTTTAAAACAACACGAGGATGAGTAAATTATGAAATAATTTTCATTTAACCTATAAAATTCCATCATTTTTTTATTCCTACTATGGGAGTCAATGGTCACTATCTGCTGTGGGTTTACCATCATTCCTCAAAATATTTTATTTTGTGTTAATCAGAAAAAACTAATGTATACAGGTTTAAAATAACACAAGGATGAGTAAATTATGAAAGAATTTTCATTGAACCTATAAAATTCCATCATTTTTTTATTCCTACTATGGGAGTCAATGGTCACTATCTGCTGTGGGTTTACCATCATTCCTAAAAATATTTTCTTTTTGTGTTAATCAGAAAAAAAATAATGCATACAGGTTTAAAACAACACAAGGATGAGTAAATTATGAAAGAATTTTCATTGAACCTATAAAAATCCATCATTTTTTTAATCCTACTATGGGAGTCAATGGTAACTTTCTGCTGTGGGTTTACCATCATTCGTCAAAATATTTTCTTTTGTTTTAATCAGACAAAAACTAATGCATACAGCTTTAAAACAACACAAGGATGAGTAAATTATGAAATAATTTTCATTTAACCTATAAAATTCCATCATTTTTTTATTCCTACTATGGGAGTCAATGGTCACTATCTCCTGTGGGTTTACTATCATTCCTCAAAATATTTTCTTTTGTGTTAATCAGAAAAAAACTAATGCATAAATGTTTAAAACAACACGAGGATGAGTAAATTATGAAATAATTTTCATTTAACCTATAAAATTCCATCATTTTTTTATTCCTACTATGGGAGTCAATGGTCACTATCTGCTGTGGGTTTACTATCATTCCTCAAGATATTTTCTTTTGTGTTAATCAGAAAAAAACTAATGCATAAATGTTTAAAACAACACGAGGATGAGTAAATTATGAAATAATTTTCATTTAACCTATAAAATTCCATCATTTTTTATTCCTACTATGGGAGTCAATGGTCACTATCTGCTGTGGGTTTACCATCATTCCTAAAAATATTTTCTTTTTGTGTTAATCAGAAAAAAACTAATGCATACAGGTTTAAAACAACACAAGGATGATTAAATTATGAAAGAATTTTCATTGAACCTATAAAATTCCATCATTTTTTTATTCCTACTATGGGAGTCAATGGTCACTATCTGCTGTGGGTTTACCATCATTCCTCAAAATATTTTCTTTTGTGTTAATCAGAAAAAAACTAATGCATACAGGTTTAAAACAACACAAGGATGAGTAAATTATGAAAGAATTTTCATTGAACCTATAAAAATCCATCATTTTTTTAATCCTACTATGGGAGTCAATGGTAACTTTCTGCTGTGGGTTTACCATCATTCCTCAAAATATTTTATTTTGTGTTAATCAGAAAAAAACTAATGCATACAGGTTTAAAACAACAAGGATGAGTAAATTATGAAATAATTTTCATTTAACCTATAAAATTCCATCATTTTTTTATTCCTACTATGGGAGTCAATGGTCACTATCTGCTGTGGGTTTACCATCATTCCTCAAAATATTTTCTTTTGTGTTAATCAGAAAAAAACTAATGCATACAGGTTTAAAACAACACAAGGATGAGTAAATTATGAAACAATTTTCATTTAACCTATAAAATTCCATCATTTTTTTATTCCTACTATGGGAGTCAATGGTCACTATCTGCTGTGGGTTTACCATCATTCCTCAAAATATTTTCTTTTGTGTTAATCAGAAAAAAACTAATGCATAAATGTTTAAAACAACACGAGGATGAGTAAATAATGAAAGAATTTTCATTGTACCTATAAAATTCCATCATTTTTTTATTCCTACTATGGGAGTCAATGGTCACTATCTGCTGTGGGTTTACCATCATTCCTCAAAATATTTTATTTTGTGTTAATCAGAAAAAACTAATGTATACAGGTTTAAAATAACACAAGGATGAGTAAATTATGAAAGAATTTTCATTGAACCTATAAAATTCCATCATTTTTTTATTCTTACTATGGGAGTCAATGTTCACTATCTGCTGTGGGTTTACTATCATTCCTCAAAATATTTTCTTTTTGTGTTAATCAGAAAAAAACTAATGCATACAGGTTTAAAACAACACAAGGATGAGTAAATTGTGAAAGAACTTTCATTGAACCTATAAAATTCCATCAATTTTTTTAATCCTACTATGGGAGTCAATGGTAACTTTCTGCTGTGGGTTTACCATCATTCCTCAAAATATTTTATTTCGTGTTAATCAGAAAAAAACTAATGCATACAGGTTTAAAACAACACAAGGATGAGTAAATTATGAAAGAATTTTCATTGAACCTATAAAAATCCATCATTTTTTTAATCCTACTATGGGAGTCAATGGTAACTTTCTGCTGTGGGTTTACCATCATTCCTCAAAATATTTTATTTTGTGTTAATCAGAAAAAAACTAATGCATACAGGTTTAAAACAACACAAGGATGAGTAAATTATGAAATAATTTTCATTTAACCTATAAAATTCCATCATTTTTTTATTCCTACTATGGGAGTCAATGGTCACTATCTGCTGTGGGTTAACCATCATTCCTCAAAATATTTTCTTTTGTGTTAATCAGAAAAAAACTAATGCATAAATGTTTAAAACAACACGAGGATGAGTAAATTATGAAATAATTTTCATTTAACCTATAAAATTCCATCATTTTTTATTCCTACTATGGGAGTCAATGGTCACTATCTGCTGTGGGTTTACCATCATTCCTAAAAATATTTTCTTTTTGTGTTAATCAGAAAAAAACTAATGCATACAGGTTTAAAACAACACAAGGATGATTAAATTATGAAAGAATTTTCATTGAACCTATAAAATTCCATCATTTTTTTATTCCTACTATGGGAGTCAATGGTAACTTTCTGCTGTGGGTTTACCATCATTCCTCAAAATATTTTATTTTGTGTTAATCAGAAAAAAACTAATGCATACAGGTTTAAAACAACACAAGGATGAGTAAATTATGAAAGAATTTTCATTGAACCTATAAAAATCCATCATTTTTTTAATCCTACTATGGGAGTCAATGGTAACTTTCTGCTGTGGGTTTACCATCATTCCTCAAAATATTTTATTTTGTGTTAATCTGAAAAAAACTAATGCATACAGGTTTAAAACAACACAAGGATGAGTAAATTATGAAATAATTTTCATTTAACCTATAAAATTCCATCATTTTTTTATTCCTACTATGGGAGTCAATGGTCACTATCTGCTGTGGGTTAACCATCATTCCTCAAAATATTTTCTTTTGTGTTAATCAGAAAAAAACTAATGCATACAGGTTTAAAACAACACGAGGATGAGTAAATTATGAAAGAATTTTCATTGAACCTATAAAATTCCATCATTTTTTTATTCCTACTATGGGAGTCAATGGTCACTATCTGCTGTGGGTTTACCATCATTCCTCAAAATATTTTATTTTGTGTTAATCAGAAAAAACTAATGTATACAGGTTTAAAATAACACAAGGATGAGTAAATTATGAAAGAATTTTCATTGAACCTATAAAATTCCATCATTTTTTTATTCTTACTATGGGAGTCAATGGTCACTATCTCCTGTGGGTTTACTATCATTCCTCAAAATATTTTCTTTTGTGTTAATCAGAAAAAAACTAATGCATAAATGTTTAAAACAACACGAGGATGAGTAAATTATGAAATAATTTTCATTTAACCTATAAAATTCCATCATTTTTTATTCCTACTATGGGAGTCAATGGTCACTATCTGCTGTGGGTTTACCATCATTCCTAAAAATATTTTCTTTTTGTGTTAATCAGAAAAAAACTAATGCATACAGGTTTAAAACAACACAAGGATGATTAAATTATGAAAGAATTTTCATTGAACCTATAAAATTCCATCATTTTTTTATTCCTACTATGGGAGTCAATGGTAACTTTCTGCTGTGGGTTTACCATCATTCCTCAAAATATTTTATTTTGTGTTAATCAGAAAAAAACTAATGCATACAGGTTTAAAACAACACAAGGATGAGTAAATTATGAAAGAATTTTCATTGAACCTATAAAAATCCATCATTTTTTTATTCCTACTATGGGAGTCAATGGTCACTATCTGCTGTGGGTTAACCATCATTCCTCAAAATATTTTCTTTTGTGTTAATCAGAAAAAAACTAATGCATACAGGTTTAAAACAACACGAGGATGAGTAAATTATGAAAGAATTTTCATTGAACCTATAAAATTCCATCATTTTTTTATTCCTACTATGGGAGTCAATGGTCACTATCTGCTGTGGGTTTACCATCATTCCTCAAAATATTTTATTTTGTGTTAATCAGAAAAAACTAATGTATACAGGTTTAAAATAACACAAGGATGAGTAAATTATGAAAGAATTTTCATTGAACCTATAAAATTCCATCATTTTTTTATTCTTACTATGGGAGTCAATGGTCACTATCTCCTGTGGGTTTACTATCATTCCTCAAAATATTTTCTTTTGTGTTAATCAGAAAAAAACTAATGCATAAATGTTTAAAACAACACGAGGATGAGTAAATTATGAAATAATTTTCATTTAACCTATAAAATTCCATCATTTTTTTATTCCTACTATGGGAGTCAATGGTCACTATCTGCTGTGGGTTTACCATCATTCCTAAAAATATTTTCTTTTTGTGTTAATCAGAAAAAAACTAATGCATACATGTTTAAAACAACACAAGGATGATTAAATTATGAAAGAATTTTCATTGAACCTATAAAATTCCATCATTTTTTTATTCCTACTATGGGAGTCAATGGTAACTTTCTGCTGTGGGTTTACCATCATTCCTCAAAATATTTTATTTTGTGTTAATCAGAAAAAAACTAATGCATACAGGTTTAAAACAACACAAGGATGAGTAAATTATGAAAGAATTTTCATTGAACCTATAAAAATCCATCATTTTTTTAATCCTACTGTGGGAGTCAATGGTAACTTTCTGCTGTGGGTTTACCATCATTCCTCAAAATATTTTATTTTGTGTTAATCAGAAAAAAACTAATGCATACAGGTTTAAAACAACACAAGGATGAGTAAATTATGAAATAATTTTCATTTAACCTATAAAATTCCATCATTTTTTTATTCCTACTATGGGAGTCAATGGTCACTATCTGCTGTGGGTTAACCATCATTCCTCAAAATATTTTCTTTTGTGTTAATCAGAAAAAAACTAATGCATACAGGTTTAAAACAACACGAGGATGAGTAAATTATGAAATAATTTTCATTTAACCTATAAAATTCCATCATTTTTTTATTCCTACTATGGGAGTCAATGGTAACTTTCTGCTGTGGGTTTACCATCATTCCTCAAAATATTTTATTTTGTGTTAATCAGAAAAAAACTAATGCATACAGGTTTAAAACAACACAAGGATGAGTAAATTATGAAATAATTTTCATTGAACCTATAAAAATCCATCATTTTTTTAATCCTACTATGGGAGTCAATGGTAACTTTCTGCTGTGGGTTTACCATCATTCCTCAAAATATTTTATTTTGTGTTAATCAGAAAAAAACTAATGCATACAGGTTTAAAACAACAAGGATGAGTAAATTATGAAATAATTTTCATTTAACCTATAAAATTCCATCATTTTTTTATTCCTACTATGGGAGTCAATGGTCACTATCTGCTGTGGGTTTACCATCATTCCTCAAAATATTTTATTTTGTGTTAATCAGAAAAAACTAATGTATACAGGTTTAAAATAACACAAGGATGAGTAAATTATGAAAGAATTTTCATTGAACCTATAAAATTCCATCATTTTTTTATTCCTACTATGGGAGTCAATGGTCACTATCTGCTGTGGGTTTACCATCAGTCCTCAAAATATTTTCTTTTGTGTTAATCAGAAAAAAACTAATGCATACAGGTTTAAAACAACACGAGGATGAGTAAATTATGAAAGAATTTTCATTGAACCTATAAAATTCCATCATTTTTTTATTCCTACTATGGGAGTCAATGGTCACTATCTGCTGTGGGTTTACCATCATTCCTCAAAATATTTTATTTTGTGTTAATCAGAAAAAACTAATGTATACAGGTTTAAAATAACACAAGGATGAGTAAATTATGAAAGAATTTTCATTGAACCTATAAAATTCCATCATTTTTTTATTCCTACTATGGGAGTCAATGGTCACTATCTGCTGTGGGTTTACCATCATTCCTAAAAATATTTTCTTTTTGTGTTAATCAGAAAAAAAATAATGCATACAGGTTTAAAACAACACAAGGATGAGTAAATTATGAAAGAATTTTCATTGAACCTATAAAAATCCATCATTTTTTTAATCCTACTATGGGAGTCAATGGTAACTTTCTGCTGTGGGTTTACCATCATTCGTCAAAATATTTTCTTTTGTTTTAATCAGACAAAAACTAATGCATACAGCTTTAAAACAACACAAGGATGAGTAAATTATGAAATAATTTTCATTTAACCTATAAAATTCCATCATTTTTTTATTCCTACTATGGGAGTCAATGGTCACTATCTCCTGTGGGTTTACTACCATTCCTCAAAATATTTTCTTTTGTGTTAATCAGAAAAAAACTAATGCATAAATGTTTAAAACAACACGAGGATGAGTAAATTATGAAATAATTTTCATTTAACCTATAAAATTCCATCATTTTTTTATTCCTACTATGGGAGTCAATGGTCACTATCTGCTGTGGGTTTACCATCATTCCTCAAAATATTTTATTTTGTGTTAATCAGAAAAAACTAATGTATACAGGTTTAAAATAACACAAGGATGAGTAAATTATGAAAGAATTTTCATTGAACCTATAAAATTCCATCATTTTTTTATTCTTACTATGGGAGTCAATGGTCACTATCTCCTGTGGGTTTACTATCATTCCTCAAGATATTTTCTTTTGTGTTAATCAGAAAAAAACTAATGCATAAATGTTTAAAACAACACGAGGATGAGTAAATTATGAAATAATTTTCATTTAACCTATAAAATTCCATCATTTTTTATTCCTACTATGGGAGTCAATGGTCACTATCTGCTGTGGGTTTACCATCATTCCTAAAAATATTTTCTTTTTGTGTTAATCAGAAAAAAACTAATGCATACAGGTTTAAAACAACACAAGGATGATTAAATTATGAAAGAATTTTCATTGAACCTATAAAATTCCATCATTTTTTTATTCCTACTATGGGAGTCAATGGTCACTATCTGCTGTGGGTTTACCATCATTCCTCAAAATATTTTCTTTTGTGTTAATCAGAAAAAAACTAATGCATACAGGTTTAAAACAACACAAGGATGAGTAAATTATGAAAGAATTTTCATTGAACCTATAAAAATCCATCATTTTTTTAATCCTACTATGGGAGTCAATGGTAACTTTCTGCTGTGGGTTTACCATCATTCCTCAAAATATTTTATTTTGTGTTAATCAGAAAAAAACTAATGCATACAGGTTTAAAACAACAAGGATGAGTAAATTATGAAATAATTTTCATTTAACCTATAAAATTCCATCATTTTTTTATTCCTACTATGGGAGTCAATGGTCACTATCTGCTGTGGGTTTACCATCATTCCTCAAAATATTTTCTTTTGTGTTAATCAGAAAAAAACTAATGCATACAGGTTTAAAACAACACAAGGATGAGTAAATTATGAAACAATTTTCATTTAACCTATAAAATTCCATCATTTTTTTATTCCTACTATGGGAGTCAATGGTCACTATCTGCTGTGGGTTTACCATCATTCCTCAAAATATTTTCTTTTGTGTTAATCAGAAAAAAACTAATGCATAAATGTTTAAAACAACACGAGGATGAGTAAATAATGAAAGAATTTTCATTGTACCTATAAAATTCCATCATTTTTTTATTCCTACTATGGGAGTCAATGGTCACTATCTGCTGTGGGTTTACCATCATTCCTCAAAATATTTTATTTTGTGTTAATCAGAAAAAACTAATGTATACAGGTTTAAAATAACACAAGGATGAGTAAATTATGAAAGAATTTTCATTGAACCTATAAAATTCCATCATTTTTTTATTCTTACTATGGGAGTCAATGTTCACTATCTGCTGTGGGTTTACTATCATTCCTCAAAATATTTTCTTTTTGTGTTAATCAGAAAAAAACTAATGCATACAGGTTTAAAACAACACAAGGATGAGTAAATTGTGAAAGAACTTTCATTGAACCTATAAAATTCCATCAATTTTTTTAATCCTACTATGGGAGTCAATGGTAACTTTCTGCTGTGGGTTTACCATCATTCCTCAAAATATTTTATTTCGTGTTAATCAGAAAAAAACTAATGCATACAGGTTTAAAACAACACAAGGATGAGTAAATTATGAAAGAATTTTCATTGAACCTATAAAAATCCATCATTTTTTTAATCCTACTATGGGAGTCAATGGTAACTTTCTGCTGTGGGTTTACCATCATTCCTCAAAATATTTTATTTTGTGTTAATCAGAAAAAAACTAATGCATACAGGTTTAAAACAACACAAGGATGAGTAAATTATGAAATAATTTTCATTTAACCTATAAAATTCCATCATTTTTTTATTCCTACTATGGGAGTCAATGGTCACTATCTGCTGTGGGTTAACCATCATTCCTCAAAATATTTTCTTTTGTGTTAATCAGAAAAAAACTAATGCATACAGGTTTAAAACAACACGAGGATGAGTAAATTATGAAAGAATTTTCATTGAACCTATAAAATTCCATCATTTTTTTATTCCTACTATGGGAGTCAATGGTCACTATCTGCTGTGGGTTTACCATCATTCCTCAAAATATTTTATTTTGTGTTAATCAGAAAAAACTAATGTATACAGGTTTAAAATAACACAAGGATGAGTAAATTATGAAAGAATTTTCATTGAACCTATAAAATTCCATCATTTTTTTATTCTTACTATGGGAGTCAATGGTCACTATCTCCTGTGGGTTTACTATCATTCCTCAAAATATTTTCTTTTGTGTTAATCAGAAAAAAACTAATGCATAAATGTTTAAAACAACACGAGGATGAGTAAATTATGAAATAATTTTCATTTAACCTATAAAATTCCATCATTTTTTATTCCTACTATGGGAGTCAATGGTCACTATCTGCTGTGGGTTTACCATCATTCCTAAAAATATTTTCTTTTTGTGTTAATCAGAAAAAAACTAATGCATACAGGTTTAAAACAACACAAGGATGATTAAATTATGAAAGAATTTTCATTGAACCTATAAAATTCCATCATTTTTTTATTCCTACTATGGGAGTCAATGGTAACTTTCTGCTGTGGGTTTACCATCATTCCTCAAAATATTTTATTTTGTGTTAATCAGAAAAAAACTAATGCATACAGGTTTAAAACAACACAAGGATGAGTAAATTATGAAAGAATTTTCATTGAACCTATAAAAATCCATCATTTTTTTAATCCTACTATGGGAGTCAATGGTAACTTTCTGCTGTGGGTTTACCATCATTCCTCAAAATATTTTATTTTGTGTTAATCTGAAAAAAACTAATGCATACAGGTTTAAAACAACACAAGGATGAGTAAATTATGAAATAATTTTCATTTAACCTATAAAATTCCATCATTTTTTTATTCCTACTATGGGAGTCAATGGTCACTATCTGCTGTGGGTTAACCATCATTCCTCAAAATATTTTCTTTTGTGTTAATCAGAAAAAAACTAATGCATACAGGTTTAAAACAACACGAGGATGAGTAAATTATGAAAGAATTTTCATTGAACCTATAAAATTCCATCATTTTTTTATTCCTACTATGGGAGTCAATGGTCACTATCTGCTGTGGGTTTACCATCATTCCTCAAAATATTTTATTTTGTGTTAATCAGAAAAAACTAATGTATACAGGTTTAAAATAACACAAGGATGAGTAAATTATGAAAGAATTTTCATTGAACCTATAAAATTCCATCATTTTTTTATTCTTACTATGGGAGTCAATGGTCACTATCTCCTGTGGGTTTACTATCATTCCTCAAAATATTTTCTTTTGTGTTAATCAGAAAAAAACTAATGCATAAATGTTTAAAACAACACGAGGATGAGTAAATTATGAAAGAATTTTCATTGTACCTATAAAATTCCATCATTTTTTTATTCCTACTATGGGAGTCAATGGTCACTATCTGCTGTGGGTTTACCATCATTCCTCAAAATATTTTCTTTTGTGTTAATCAGAAAAAAACTAATGCATACAGGTTTAAAACAACACGAGGATGAGTAAATTATGAAATAATTTTCATTTAACCTATAAAATTCCATCATTTTTTTATTCCTACTATGGGAGTCAATGGTAACTTTCTGCTGTGGGTTTACCATCATTCCTCAAAATATTTTATTTTGTGTTAATCAGAAAAAAACTAATGCATACAGGTTTAAAACAACACAAGGATGAGTAAATTATGAAATAATTTTCATTGAACCTATAAAAATCCATCATTTTTTTAATCCTACTATGGGAGTCAATGGTAACTTTCTGCTGTGGGTTTACCATCATTCCTCAAAATATTTTATTTTGTGTTAATCAGAAAAAAACTAATGCATACAGGTTTAAAACAACAAGGATGAGTAAATTATGAAATAATTTTCATTTAACCTATAAAATTCCATCATTTTTTTATTCCTACTATGGGAGTCAATGGTCACTATCTGCTGTGGGTTTACCATCATTCCTCAAAATATTTTATTTTGTGTTAATCAGAAAAAACTAATGTATACAGGTTTAAAATAACACAAGGATGAGTAAATTATGAAAGAATTTTCATTGAACCTATAAAATTCCATCATTTTTTTATTCCTACTATGGGAGTCAATGGTCACTATCTGCTGTGGGTTTACCATCAGTCCTCAAAATATTTTCTTTTGTGTTAATCAGAAAAAAACTAATGCATACAGGTTTAAAACAACACGAGGATGAGTAAATTATGAAAGAATTTTCATTGAACCTATAAAATTCCATCATTTTTTTATTCCTACTATGGGAGTCAATGGTCACTATCTGCTGTGGGTTTACCATCATTCCTCAAAATATTTTATTTTGTGTTAATCAGAAAAAACTAATGTATACAGGTTTAAAATAACACAAGGATGAGTAAATTATGAAAGAATTTTCATTGAACCTATAAAATTCCATCATTTTTTTATTCTTACTATGGGAGTCAATGGTCACTATCTCCTGTGGGTTTACTATCATTCCTCAAAATATTTTCTTTTGTGTTAATTAGAAAAAAACTAATGCATAAATGTTTAAAACAACACGAGGATGAGTAAATTATGAAATAATTTTCATTTAACCTATAAAATTCCATCATTTTTTTATTCCTACTATGGGAGTCAATGGTCACTATCTGCTGTGGGTTTACCATCAGTCCTCAAAATATTTTCTTTTGTGTTAATCAGAAAAAAACTAATGCATACAGGTTTAAAACAACACGAGGATGAGTAAATTATGAAAGAATTTTCATTGAACCTATAAAATTCCATCATTTTTTTATTCCTACTATGGGAGTCAATGGTCACTATCTGCTGTGGGTTTACCATCATTCCTCAAAATATTTTATTTTGTGTTAATCAGAAAAAACTAATGTATACAGGTTTAAAATAACACAAGGATGAGTAAATTATGAAAGAATTTTCATTGAACCTATAAAATTCCATCATTTTTTTATTCTTACTATGGGAGTCAATGGTCACTATCTCCTGTGGGTTTACTATCATTCCTCAAAATATTTTCTTTTGTGTTAATCAGAAAAAAACTAATGCATAAATGTTTAAAACAACACGAGGATGAGTAAATTATGAAATAATTTTCATTTAACCTATAAAATTCCATCATTTTTTTATTCCTACTATGGGAGTCAATGGTCACTATCTGCTGTGGGTTTACCATCATTCCTAAAAATATTTTCTTTTTGTGTTAATCAGAAAAAAACTAATGCATACAGGTTTAAAACAACACAAGGATGATTAAATTATGAAAGAATTTTCATTGAACCTATAAAATTCCATCATTTTTTTATTCCTACTATGGGAGTCAATGGTAACTTTCTGCTGTGGGTTTACCATCATTCCTCAAAATATTTTATTTTGTGTTAATCAGAAAAAAACTAATGCATACAGGTTTAAAACAACACAAGGATGAGTAAATTATGAAAGAATTTTCATTGAACCTATAAAAATCCATCATTTTTTTAATCCTACTATGGGAATCAATGGTAACTTTCTGCTGTGGGTTTACCATCATTCCTCAAAATATTTTATTTTGTGTTAATCTGAAAAAAACTAATGCATACAGGTTTAAAACAACACAAGGATGAGTAAATTATGAAATAATTTTCATTTAACCTATAAAATTCCATCATTTTTTTATTCCTACTATGGGAGTCAATGGTCACTATCTGCTGTGGGTTAACCATCATTCCTCAAAATATTTTCTTTTGTGTTAATCAGAAAAAAACTAATGCATACAGGTTTAAAACAACACGAGGATGAGTAAATTATGAAAGAATTTTCATTGAACCTATAAAATTCCATCATTTTTTTATTCCTACTATGGGAGTCAATGGTCACTATCTGCTGTGGGTTTACCATCATTCCTCAAAATATTTTATTTTGTGTTAATCAGAAAAAACTAATGTATACAGGTTTAAAATAACACAAGGATGAGTAAATTATGAAAGAATTTTCATTGAACCTATAAAATTCCATCATTTTTTTATTCTTACTATGGGAGTCAATGGTCACTATCTCCTGTGGGTTTACTATCATTCCTCAAAATATTTTCTTTTGTGTTAATCAGAAAAAAACTAATGCATAAATGTTTAAAACAACACGAGGATGAGTAAATTATGAAATAATTTTCATTTAACCTATAAAATTCCATCATTTTTTTATTCCTACTATGGGAGTCAATGGTCACTATCTGCTGTGGGTTTACCATCATTCCTAAAAATATTTTCTTTTTGTGTTAATCAGAAAAAAACTAATGCATACAGGTTTAAAACAACACAAGGATGATTAAATTATGAAAGAATTTTCATTGAACCTATAAAATTCCATCATTTTTTTATTCCTACTATGGGAGTCAATGGTAACTTTCTGCTGTGGGTTTACCATCATTCCTCAAAATATTTTATTTTGTGTTAATCAGAAAAAAACTAATGCATACAGGTTTAAAACAACACAAGGATGAGTAAATTATGAAAGAATTTTCATTGAACCTATAAAAATCCATCATTTTTTTAATCCTACTGTGGGAGTCAATGGTAACTTTCTGCTGTGGGTTTACCATCATTCCTCAAAATATTTTATTTTGTGTTAATCAGAAAAAAACTAATGCATACAGGTTTAAAACAACACAAGGATGAGTAAATTATGAAATAATTTTCATTTAACCTATAAAATTCCATCATTTTTTTATTCCTACTATGGGAGTCAATGGTCACTATCTGCTGTGGGTTAACCATCATTCCTCAAAATATTTTCTTTTGTGTTAATCAGAAAAAAACTAATGCATACAGGTTTAAAACAACACGAGGATGAGTAAATTATGAAATAATTTTCATTTAACCTATAAAATTCCATCATTTTTTTATTCCTACTATGGGAGTCAATGGTAACTTTCTGCTGTGGGTTTACCATCATTCCTCAAAATATTTTATTTTGTGTTAATCAGAAAAAAACTAATGCATACAGGTTTAAAACAACACAAGGATGAGTAAATTATGAAATAATTTTCATTGAACCTATAAAAATCCATCATTTTTTTAATCCTACTATGGGAGTCAATGGTAACTTTCTGCTGTGGGTTTACCATCATTCCTCAAAATATTTTATTTTGTGTTAATCAGAAAAAAACTAATGCATACAGGTTTAAAACAACAAGGATGAGTAAATTATGAAATAATTTTCATTTAACCTATAAAATTCCATCATTTTTTTATTCCTACTATGGGAGTCAATGGTCACTATCTGCTGTGGGTTTACCATCATTCCTCAAAATATTTTATTTTGTGTTAATCAGAAAAAACTAATGTATACAGGTTTAAAATAACACAAGGATGAGTAAATTATGAAAGAATTTTCATTGAACCTATAAAATTCCATCATTTTTTTATTCCTACTATGGGAGTCAATGGTCACTATCTGCTGTGGGTTTACCATCAGTCCTCAAAATATTTTCTTTTGTGTTAATCAGAAAAAAACTAATGCATACAGGTTTAAAACAACACGAGGATGAGTAAATTATGAAAGAATTTTCATTGAACCTATAAAATTCCATCATTTTTTTATTCCTACTATGGGAGTCAATGGTCACTATCTGCTGTGGGTTTACCATCATTCCTCAAAATATTTTATTTTGTGTTAATCAGAAAAAACTAATGTATACAGGTTTAAAATAACACAAGGATGAGTAAATTATGAAAGAATTTTCATTGAACCTATAAAATTCCATCATTTTTTTATTCTTACTATGGGAGTCAATGGTCACTATCTCCTGTGGGTTTACTATCATTCCTCAAAATATTTTCTTTTGTGTTAATCAGAAAAAAACTAATGCATAAATGTTTAAAACAACACGAGGATGAGTAAATTATGAAATAATTTTCATTTAACCTATAAAATTCCATCATTTTTTTATTCCTACTATGGGAGTCAATGGTCACTATCTGCTGTGGGTTTACCATCAGTCCTCAAAATATTTTCTTTTGTGTTAATCAGAAAAAAACTAATGCATACAGGTTTAAAACAACACGAGGATGAGTAAATTATGAAAGAATTTTCATTGAACCTATAAAATTCCATCATTTTTTTATTCCTACTATGGGAGTCAATGGTCACTATCTGCTGTGGGTTTACCATCATTCCTCAAAATATTTTATTTTGTGTTAATCAGAAAAAACTAATGTATACAGGTTTAAAATAACACAAGGATGAGTAAATTATGAAAGAATTTTCATTGAACCTATAAAATTCCATCATTTTTTTATTCTTACTATGGGAGTCAATGGTCACTATCTCCTGTGGGTTTACTATCATTCCTCAAAATATTTTCTTTTGTGTTAATCAGAAAAAAACTAATGCATAAATGTTTAAAACAACACGAGGATGAGTAAATTATGAAATAATTTTCATTTAACCTATAAAATTCCATCATTTTTTTATTCCTACTATGGGAGTCAATGGTCACTATCTGCTGTGGGTTTACCATCATTCCTAAAAATATTTTCTTTTTGTGTTAATCAGAAAAAAACTAATGCATACAGGTTTAAAACAACACAAGGATGATTAAATTATGAAAGAATTTTCATTGAACCTATAAAATTCCATCATTTTTTTATTCCTACTATGGGAGTCAATGGTAACTTTCTGCTGTGGGTTTACCATCATTCCTCAAAATATTTTATTTTGTGTTAATCAGAAAAAAACTAATGCATACAGGTTTAAAACAACACAAGGATGAGTAAATTATGAAAGAATTTTCATTGAACCTATAAAAATCCATCATTTTTTTAATCCTACTGTGGGAGTCAATGGTAACTTTCTGCTGTGGGTTTACCATCATTCCTCAAAATATTTTATTTTGTGTTAATCAGAAAAAAACTAATGCATACAGGTTTAAAACAACACAAGGATGAGTAAATTATGAAATAATTTTCATTTAACCTATAAAATTCCATCATTTTTTTATTCCTACTATGGGAGTCAATGGTCACTATCTGCTGTGGGTTAACCATCATTCCTCAAAATATTTTCTTTTGTGTTAATCAGAAAAAAACTAATGCATACAGGTTTAAAACAACACGAGGATGAGTAAATTATGAAATAATTTTCATTTAACCTATAAAATTCCATCATTTTTTTATTCCTACTATGGGAGTCAATGGTAACTTTCTGCTGTGGGTTTACCATCATTCCTCAAAATATTTTATTTTGTGTTAATCAGAAAAAAACTAATGCATACAGGTTTAAAACAACACAAGGATGAGTAAATTATGAAATAATTTTCATTGAACCTATAAAAATCCATCATTTTTTTAATCCTACTATGGGAGTCAATGGTAACTTTCTGCTGTGGGTTTACCATCATTCCTCAAAATATTTTATTTTGTGTTAATCAGAAAAAAACTAATGCATACAGGTTTAAAACAACAAGGATGAGTAAATTATGAAATAATTTTCATTTAACCTATAAAATTCCATCATTTTTTTATTCCTACTATGGGAGTCAATGGTCACTATCTGCTGTGGGTTTACCATCATTCCTCAAAATATTTTATTTTGTGTTAATCAGAAAAAACTAATGTATACAGGTTTAAAATAACACAAGGATGAGTAAATTATGAAAGAATTTTCATTGAACCTATAAAATTCCATCATTTTTTTATTCCTACTATGGGAGTCAATGGTCACTATCTGCTGTGGGTTTACCATCAGTCCTCAAAATATTTTCTTTTGTGTTAATCAGAAAAAAACTAATGCATACAGGTTTAAAACAACACGAGGATGAGTAAATTATGAAAGAATTTTCATTGAACCTATAAAATTCCATCATTTTTTTATTCCTACTATGGGAGTCAATGGTCACTATCTGCTGTGGGTTTACCATCATTCCTCAAAATATTTTATTTTGTGTTAATCAGAAAAAACTAATGTATACAGGTTTAAAATAACACAAGGATGAGTAAATTATGAAAGAATTTTCATTGAACCTATAAAATTCCATCATTTTTTTATTCTTACTATGGGAGTCAATGGTCACTATCTCCTGTGGGTTTACTATCATTCCTCAAAATATTTTCTTTTGTGTTAATCAGAAAAAAACTAATGCATAAATGTTTAAAACAACACGAGGATGAGTAAATTATGAAATAATTTTCATTTAACCTATAAAATTCCATCATTTTTTATTCCTACTATGGGAGTCAATGGTCACTATCTGCTGTGGGTTTACCATCAGTCCTCAAAATATTTTCTTTTGTGTTAATCAGAAAAAAACTAATGCATACAGGTTTAAAACAACACGATGATGAGTAAATTATGAAAGAATTTTCATTGAACCTATAAAATTCCATCATTTTTTTATTCCTACTATGGGAGTCAATGGTCACTATCTGCTGTGGGTTTACCATCATTCCTCAAAATATTTTATTTTGTGTTAATCAGAAAAAACTAATGTATACAGGTTTAAAATAACACAAGGATGAGTAAATTATGAAAGAATTTTCATTGAACCTATAAAATTCCATCATTTTTTTATTCTTACTATGGGAGTCAATGGTCACTATCTCCTGTGGGTTTACTATCATTCCTCAAAATATTTTATTTTGTGTTAATCAGAAAAAAACTAATGCATAAATGTTTAAAACAACACGAGGATGAGTAAATTATGAAATAATTTTCATTTAACCTATAAAATTCCATCATTTTTTTATTCCTACTATGGGAGTCAATGGTCACTATCTGCTGTGGGTTTACCATCATTCCTAAAAATATTTTCTTTTTGTGTTAATCAGAAAAAAACTAATGCATACAGGTTTAAAACAACACAAGGATGATTAAATTATGAAAGAATTTTCATTGAACCTATAAAATTCCATCATTTTTTTATTCCTACTATGGGAGTCAATGGTAACTTTCTGCTGTGGGTTTACCATCATTCCTCAAAATATTTTATTTTGTGTTAATCAGAAAAAAACTAATGCATACAGGTTTAAAACAACACAAGGATGAGTAAATTATGAAAGAATTTTCATTGAACCTATAAAAATCCATCATTTTTTTAATCCTACTATGGGAGTCAATGGTAACTTTCTGCTGTGGGTTTACCATCATTCCTCAAAATATTTTATTTTGTGTTAATCAGAAAAAAACTAATGCATACAGGTTTAAAACAACACAAGGATGAGTAAATTATGAAATAATTTTCATTTAACCTATAAAATTCCATCATTTTTTTATTCCTACTATGGGAGTCAATGGTCACTATCTGCTGTGGGTTAACCATCATTCCTCAAAATATTTTCTTTTGTGTTAATCAGAAAAAAACTAATGCATACAGGTTTAAAACAACACGAGGATGAGTAAATTATGAAATAATTTTCATTTAACCTATAAAATTCCATCATTTTTTTATTCCTACTATGGGAGTCAATGGTAACTTTCTGCTGTGGGTTTACCATCATTCCTCAAAATATTTTATTTTGTGTTAATCAGAAAAAAACTAATGCATACAGGTTTAAAACAACACAAGGATGAGTAAATTATGAAATAATTTTCATTGAACCTATAAAAATCCATCATTTTTTTAATCCTACTATGGGAGTCAATGGTAACTTTCTGCTGTGGGTTTACCATCATTCCTCAAAATATTTTATTTTGTGTTAATCAGAAAAAAACTAATGCATACAGGTTTAAAACAACAAGGATGAGTAAATTATGAAATAATTTTCATTTAACCTATAAAATTCCATCATTTTTTTATTCCTACTATGGGAGTCAATGGTCACTATCTGCTGTGGGTTTACCATCATTCCTCAAAATATTTTATTTTGTGTTAATCAGAAAAAACTAATGTATACAGGTTTAAAATAACACAAGGATGAGTAAATTATGAAAGAATTTTCATTGAACCTATAAAATTCCATCATTTTTTTATTCCTACTATGGGAGTCAATGGTCACTATCTGCTGTGGGTTTACCATCAGTCCTCAAAATATTTTCTTTTGTGTTAATCAGAAAAAAACTAATGCATACAGGTTTAAAACAACACGAGGATGAGTAAATTATGAAAGAATTTTCATTGAACCTATAAAATTCCATCATTTTTTTATTCCTACTATGGGAGTCAATGGTCACTATCTGCTGTGGGTTTACCATCATTCCTCAAAATATTTTATTTTGTGTTAATCAGAAAAAACTAATGTATACAGGTTTAAAATAACACAAGGATGAGTAAATTATGAAATAATTTTCATTTAACCTATAAAATTCCATCATTTTTTTATTCCTACTATGGGAGTCAATGGTCACTATCTGCTGTGGGTTAACCATCATTCCTCAAAATATTTTCTTTTGTGTTAATCAGAAAAAAACTAATGCATAAATGTTTAAAACAACACGAGGATGAGTAAATTATGAAATAATTTTCATTTAACCTATAAAATTCCATCATTTTTTTATTCCTACTATGGGAGTCAATGGTCACTATCTGCTGTGGGTTTACCATCAGTCCTCAAAATATTTTCTTTTGTGTTAATCAGAAAAAAACTAATGCATACAGGTTTAAAACAACACGAGGATGAGTAAATTATGAAAGAATTTTCATTGAACCTATAAAATTCCATCATTTTTTTATTCCTACTATGGGAGTCAATGGTCACTATCTGCTGTGGGTTTACCATCATTCCTCAAAATATTTTATTTTGTGTTAATCAGAAAAAACTAATGTATACAGGTTTAAAATAACACAAGGATGAGTAAATTATGAAAGAATTTTCATTGAACCTATAAAATTCCATCATTTTTTTATTCTTACTATGGGAGTCAATGGTCACTATCTCCTGTGGGTTTACTATCATTCCTCAAAATATTTTCTTTTGTGTTAATCAGAAAAAAACTAATGCATAAATGTTTAAAACAACACGAGGATGAGTAAATTATGAAATAATTTTCATTTAACCTATAAAATTCCATCATTTTTTATTCCTACTATGGGAGTCAATGGTCACTATCTGCTGTGGGTTTACCATCATTCCTAAAAATATTTTCTTTTTGTGTTAATCAGAAAAAAACTTATGCATACAGGTTTAAAACAACACAAGGATGATTAAATTATGAAAGAATTTTCATTGAACCTATAAAATTCCATCATTTTTTTATTCCTACTATGGGAGTCAATGGTCACTATCTGCTGTGGGTTTACCATCATTCCTCAAAATATTTTCTTTTGTGTTAATCAGAAAAAAACTAATGCATACAGGTTTAAAACAACACAAGGATGAGTAAATTATGAAAGAATTTTCATTGAACCTATAAAAATCCATCATTTTTTTAATCCTACTATGGGAGTCAATGGTAACTTTCTGCTGTGGGTTTACCATCATTCCTCAAAATATTTTATTTTGTGTTAATCAGAAAAAAACTAATGCATACAGGTTTAAAACAACAAGGATGAGTAAATTATGAAATAATTTTCATTTAACCTATAAAATTCCATCATTTTTTTATTCCTACTATGGGAGTCAATGGTCACTATCTGCTGTGGGTTTACCATCATTCCTCAAAATATTTTCTTTTGTGTTAATCAGAAAAAAAAAAAAATGCATACAGGTTTAAAACAACACAAGGATGAGTAATCTATGAAATAATTTTCATTTAACCTATAAAATTCCATCATTTTTTTATTCCTACTATGGGAGTCAATGGTCACTATCTGCTGTGGGTTTACCATCATTCCTCAAAATATTTTCTTTTGTGTTAATCAGAAAAAAACTAATGCATAAATGTTTAAAACAACACGAGGATGAGTAAATAATGAAAGAATTTTCATTGTACCTATAAAATTCCATCATTTTTTTATTCCTACTATGGGAGTCAATGGTCACTATGTGCTGTGGGTTTACCATCATTCCTCAAAATATTTTATTTTGTGTTAATCAGAAAAAACTAATGTATACAGGTTTAAAATAACACAAGGATGAGTAAATTATGAAAGAATTTTCATTGAACCTATAAAATTCCATCATTTTTTTATTCTTACTATGGGAGTCAATGTTCACTATCTGCTGTGGGTTTACTATCATTCCTCAAAATATTTTCTTTTTGTGTTAATCAGAAAAAAACTAATGCATACAGGTTTAAAACAACACAAGGATGAGTAAATTGTGAAAGAACTTTCATTGAACCTATAAAATTCCATCAATTTTTTTAATCCTACTATGGGAGTCAATGGTAACTTTCTGCTGTGGGTTTACCATCATTCCTCAAAATATTTTATTTTGTGTTAATCAGAAAAAAACTAATGCATACAGGTTTAAAACAACACAAGGATGAGTAAATTATGAAAGAATTTTCATTGAACCTATAAAAATCCATAATTTTTTTAATCCTACTATGGGAGTCAATGGTAACTTTCTGCTGTGGGTTTACCATCATTCCTCAAAATATTTTATTTTGTGTTAATCAGAAAAAAACTAATGCATACAGGTTTAAAACAACACAAGGATGAGTAAATTATGAAATAATTTTCATTTAACCTATAAAATTCCATCATTTTTTTATTCCTACTATGGGAGTCAATGGTCACTATCTGCTGTGGGTTAACCATCATTCCTCAAAATATTTTCTTTTGTGTTAATCAGAAAAAAACTAATGCATACAGGTTTAAAACAACACAAGGATGAGTAAATTATGAAATAATTTTCATTTAACCTATAAAATTCCATCATTTTTTTATTCCTACTATGGGAGTCAATGGTCACTATCTGCTGTGGGTTAACCATCATTCCTCAAAATATTTTCTTTTGTGTTAATCAGAAAAAAACTAATGCATACAGGTTTAAAACAACACGAGGATGAGTAAATTATGAAAGAATTTTCATTGAACCTATAAAATTCCATCATTTTTTTATTCCTACTATGGGAGTCAATGGTCACTATCTGCTGTGGGTTTACCATCATTCCTCAAAATATTTTATTTTGTGTTAATCAGAAAAAACTAATGTATACAGGTTTAAAATAACACAAGGATGAGTAAATTATGAAAGAATTTTCATTGAACCTATAAAATTCCATCATTTTTTTATTCTTACTATGGGAGTCAATGGTCACTATCTCCTGTGGGTTTACTATCATTCCTCAAAATATTTTCTTTTGTGTTAATCAGAAAAAAACTAATGCATAAATGTTTAAAACAACACGAGGATGAGTAAATTATGAAATAATTTTCATTTAACCTATAAAATTCCATCATTTTTTTATTCCTACTATGGGAGTCAATGGTCACTATCTGCTGTGGGTTTACCATCATTCCTAAAAATATTTTCTTTTTGTGTTAATCAGAAAAAAACTAATGCATACAGGTTTAAAACAACACAAGGATGATTAAATTATGAAAGAATTTTCATTGAACCTATAAAATTCCATCATTTTTTTATTCCTACTATGGGAGTCAATGGTAACTTTCTGCTGTGGGTTTACCATCATTCCTCAAAATATTTTATTTTGTGTTAATCAGAAAAAAACTAATGCATACAGGTTTAAAACAACACAAGGATGAGTAAATTATGAAAGAATTTTCATTGAACCTATAAAAATCCATCATTTTTTTAATCCTACTATGGGAGTCAATGGTAACTTTCTGCTGTGGGTTTACCATCATTCCTCAAAATATTTTAATTTGTGTTAATCAGAAAAAAACTAATGCATACAGGTTTAAAACAACACAAGGATGAGTAAATTATGAAATAATTTTCATTTAACCTATAAAATTCCATCATTTTTTTATTCCTACTATGGGAGTCAATGGTCACTATCTGCTGTGGGTTAACCATCATTCCTCAAAATATTTTCTTTTGTGTTAATCAGAAAAAAACTAATGCATACAGGTTTAAAACAACACGAGGATGAGTAAATTATGAAATAATTTTCATTTAACCTATAAAATTCCATCATTTTTTTATTCCTACTATGGGAGTCAATGGTAACTTTCTGCTGTGGGTTTACCATCATTCCTCAAAATATTTTATTTTGTGTTAATCAGAAAAAAACTAATGCATACAGGTTTAAAACAACACAAGGATGAGTAAATTATGAAATAATTTTCATTGAACCTATAAAAATCCATCATTTTTTTAATCCTACTATGGGAGTCAATGGTAACTTTCTGCTGTGGGTTTACCATCATTCCTCAAAATATTTTATTTTGTGTTAATCAGAAAAAAACTAATGCATACAGGTTTAAAACAACAAGGATGAGTAAATTATGAAATAATTTTCATTTAACCTATAAAATTCCATCATTTTTTTATTCCTACTATGGGAGTCAATGGTCACTATCTGCTGTGGGTTTACCATCATTCCTCAAAATATTTTCTTTTGTGTTAATCAGAAAAAAACTAATGCATACAGGTTTAAAACAACACAAGGATGAGTAAATTATGAAATAATTTTCATTTAACCTATAAAATTCCATCATTTTTTTATTCCTACTATGGGAGTCAATGGTCACTATCTGCTGTGGGTTTACCATCATTCCTCAAAATATTTTATTTTGTGTTAATCAGAAAAAACTAATGTATACAGGTTTAAAATAACACAAGGATGAGTAAATTATGAAAGAATTTTCATTGAACCTATAAAATTCCATCATTTTTTTATTCTTACTATGGGAGTCAATGGTCACTATCTCCTGTGGGTTTACTATCATTCCTCAAAATATTTTCTTTTGTGTTAATCAGAAAAAAACTAATGCATAAATGTTTAAAACAACACGAGGATGAGTAAATTATGAAATAATTTTCATTTAACCTATAAAATTCCATCATTTTTTTATTCCTACTATGGGAGTCAATGGTCACTATCTGCTGTGGGTTTACCATCATTCCTAAAAATATTTTCTTTTTGTGTTAATCAGAAAAAAACTAATGCATACAGGTTTAAAACAACACAAGGATGATTAAATTATGAAAGAATTTTCATTGAACCTATAAAATTCCATCATTTTTTTATTCCTACTATGGGAGTCAATGGTAACTTTCTGCTGTGGGTTTACCATCATTCCTCAAAATATTTTATTTTGTGTTAATCAGAAAAAAACTAATGCATACAGGTTTAAAACAACACAAGGATGAGTAAATTATGAAAGAATTTTCATTGAACCTATAAAAATCCATCATTTTTTTAATCCTACTGTGGGAGTCAATGGTAACTTTCTGCTGTGGGTTTACCATCATTCCTCAAAATATTTTATTTTGTGTTAATCAGAAAAAAACTAATGCATACAGGTTTAAAACAACACAAGGATGAGTAAATTATGAAATAATTTTCATTTAACCTATAAAATTCCATCATTTTTTTATTCCTACTATGGGAGTCAATGGTCACTATCTGCTGTGGGTTAACCATCATTCCTCAAAATATTTTCTTTTGTGTTAATCAGAAAAAAACTAATGCATACAGGTTTAAAACAACACGAGGATGAGTAAATTATGAAATAATTTTCATTTAACCTATAAAATTCCATCATTTTTTTATTCCTACTATGGGAGTCAATGGTAACTTTCTGCTGTGGGTTTACCATCATTCCTCAAAATATTTTATTTTGTGTTAATCAGAAAAAAACTAATGCATACAGGTTTAAAACAACACAAGGATGAGTAAATTATGAAATAATTTTCATTGAACCTATAAAAATCCATCATTTTTTTAATCCTACTATGGGAGTCAATGGTAACTTTCTGCTGTGGGTTTACCATCATTCCTCAAAATATTTTATTTTGTGTTAATCAGAAAAAAACTAATGCATACAGGTTTAAAACAACAAGGATGAGTAAATTATGAAATAATTTTCATTTAACCTATAAAATTCCATCATTTTTTTATTCCTACTATGGGAGTCAATGGTCACTATCTGCTGTGGGTTTACCATCATTCCTCAAAATATTTTATTTTGTGTTAATCAGAAAAAACTAATGTATACAGGTTTAAAATAACACAAGGATGAGTAAATTATGAAAGAATTTTCATTGAACCTATAAAATTCCATCATTTTTTTATTCCTACTATGGGAGTCAATGGTCACTATCTGCTGTGGGTTTACCATCAGTCCTCAAAATATTTTCTTTTGTGTTAATCAGAAAAAAACTAATGCATACAGGTTTAAAACAACACGAGGATGAGTAAATTATGAAAGAATTTTCATTGAACCTATAAAATTCCATCATTTTTTTATTCCTACTATGGGAGTCAATGGTCACTATCTGCTGTGGGTTTACCATCATTCCTCAAAATATTTTATTTTGTGTTAATCAGAAAAAACTAATGTATACAGGTTTAAAATAACACAAGGATGAGTAAATTATGAAAGAATTTTCATTGAACCTATAAAATTCCATCATTTTTTTATTCTTACTATGGGAGTCAATGGTCACTATCTCCTGTGGGTTTACTATCATTCCTCAAAATATTTTCTTTTGTGTTAATCAGAAAAAAACTAATGCATAAATGTTTAAAACAACACGAGGATGAGTAAATTATGAAATAATTTTCATTTAACCTATAAAATTCCATCATTTTTTATTCCTACTATGGGAGTCAATGGTCACTATCTGCTGTGGGTTTACCATCAGTCCTCAAAATATTTTCTTTTGTGTTAATCAGAAAAAAACTAATGCATACAGGTTTAAAACAACACGATGATGAGTAAATTATGAAAGAATTTTCATTGAACCTATAAAATTCCATCATTTTTTTATTCCTACTATGGGAGTCAATGGTCACTATCTGCTGTGGGTTTACCATCATTCCTCAAAATATTTTATTTTGTGTTAATCAGAAAAAACTAATGTATACAGGTTTAAAATAACACAAGGATGAGTAAATTATGAAAGAATTTTCATTGAACCTATAAAATTCCATCATTTTTTTATTCTTACTATGGGAGTCAATGGTCACTATCTCCTGTGGGTTTACTATCATTCCTCAAAATATTTTATTTTGTGTTAATCAGAAAAAAACTAATGCATAAATGTTTAAAACAACACGAGGATGAGTAAATTATGAAATAATTTTCATTTAACCTATAAAATTCCATCATTTTTTTATTCCTACTATGGGAGTCAATGGTCACTATCTGCTGTGGGTTTACCATCATTCCTAAAAATATTTTCTTTTTGTGTTAATCAGAAAAAAACTAATGCATACAGGTTTAAAACAACACAAGGATGATTAAATTATGAAAGAATTTTCATTGAACCTATAAAATTCCATCATTTTTTTATTCCTACTATGGGAGTCAATGGTAACTTTCTGCTGTGGGTTTACCATCATTCCTCAAAATATTTTATTTTGTGTTAATCAGAAAAAAACTAATGCATACAGGTTTAAAACAACACAAGGATGAGTAAATTATGAAAGAATTTTCATTGAACCTATAAAAATCCATCATTTTTTTAATCCTACTATGGGAGTCAATGGTAACTTTCTGCTGTGGGTTTACCATCATTCCTCAAAATATTTTATTTTGTGTTAATCAGAAAAAAACTAATGCATACAGGTTTAAAACAACACAAGGATGAGTAAATTATGAAATAATTTTCATTTAACCTATAAAATTCCATCATTTTTTTATTCCTACTATGGGAGTCAATGGTCACTATCTGCTGTGGGTTAACCATCATTCCTCAAAATATTTTCTTTTGTGTTAATCAGAAAAAAACTAATGCATACAGGTTTAAAACAACACGAGGATGAGTAAATTATGAAATAATTTTCATTTAACCTATAAAATTCCATCATTTTTTTATTCCTACTATGGGAGTCAATGGTAACTTTCTGCTGTGGGTTTACCATCATTCCTCAAAATATTTTATTTTGTGTTAATCAGAAAAAAACTAATGCATACAGGTTTAAAACAACACAAGGATGAGTAAATTATGAAATAATTTTCATTGAACCTATAAAAATCCATCATTTTTTTAATCCTACTATGGGAGTCAATGGTAACTTTCTGCTGTGGGTTTACCATCATTCCTCAAAATATTTTATTTTGTGTTAATCAGAAAAAAACTAATGCATACAGGTTTAAAACAACAAGGATGAGTAAATTATGAAATAATTTTCATTTAACCTATAAAATTCCATCATTTTTTTATTCCTACTATGGGAGTCAATGGTCACTATCTGCTGTGGGTTTACCATCATTCCTCAAAATATTTTATTTTGTGTTAATCAGAAAAAACTAATGTATACAGGTTTAAAATAACACAAGGATGAGTAAATTATGAAAGAATTTTCATTGAACCTATAAAATTCCATCATTTTTTTATTCCTACTATGGGAGTCAATGGTCACTATCTGCTGTGGGTTTACCATCAGTCCTCAAAATATTTTCTTTTGTGTTAATCAGAAAAAAACTAATGCATACAGGTTTAAAACAACACGAGGATGAGTAAATTATGAAAGAATTTTCATTGAACCTATAAAATTCCATCATTTTTTTATTCCTACTATGGGAGTCAATGGTCACTATCTGCTGTGGGTTTACCATCATTCCTCAAAATATTTTATTTTGTGTTAATCAGAAAAAACTAATGTATACAGGTTTAAAATAACACAAGGATGAGTAAATTATGAAAGAATTTTCATTGAACCTATAAAATTCCATCATTTTTTTATTCTTACTATGGGAGTCAATGGTCACTATCTCCTGTGGGTTTACTATCATTCCTCAAAATATTTTCTTTTGTGTTAATCAGAAAAAAACTAATGCATAAATGTTTAAAACAACACGAGGATGAGTAAATTATGAAATAATTTTCATTTAACCTATAAAATTCCATCATTTTTTTATTCCTACTATGGGAGTCAATGGTCACTATCTGCTGTGGGTTTACCATCAGTCCTCAAAATATTTTCTTTTGTGTTAATCAGAAAAAAACTAATGCATACAGGTTTAAAACAACACGAGGATGAGTAAATTATGAAAGAATTTTCATTGAACCTATAAAATTCCATCATTTTTTTATTCCTACTATGGGAGTCAATGGTCACTATCTGCTGTGGGTTTACCATCATTCCTCAAAATATTTTATTTTGTGTTAATCAGAAAAAACTAATGTATACAGGTTTAAAATAACACAAGGATGAGTAAATTATGAAAGAATTTTCATTGAACCTATAAAATTCCATCATTTTTTTATTCTTACTATGGGAGTCAATGGTCACTATCTCCTGTGGGTTTACTATCATTCCTCAAAATATTTTCTTTTGTGTTAATCAGAAAAAAACTAATGCATAAATGTTTAAAACAACACGAGGATGAGTAAATTATGAAATAATTTTCATTTAACCTATAAAATTCCATCATTTTTTATTCCTACTATGGGAGTCAATGGTCACTATCTGCTGTGGGTTTACCATCATTCCTAAAAATATTTTCTTTTTGTGTTAATCAGAAAAAAACTTATGCATACAGGTTTAAAACAACACAAGGATGATTAAATTATGAAAGAATTTTCATTGAACCTATAAAATTCCATCATTTTTTTATTCCTACTATGGGAGTCAATGGTCACTATCTGCTGTGGGTTTACCATCATTCCTCAAAATATTTTCTTTTGTGTTAATCAGAAAAAAACTAATGCATACAGGTTTAAAACAACACAAGGATGAGTAAATTATGAAAGAATTTTCATTGAACCTATAAAAATCCATCATTTTTTTAATCCTACTATGGGAGTCAATGGTAACTTTCTGCTGTGGGTTTACCATCATTCCTCAAAATATTTTATTTTGTGTTAATCAGAAAAAAACTAATGCATACAGGTTTAAAACAACAAGGATGAGTAAATTATGAAATAATTTTCATTTAACCTATAAAATTCCATCATTTTTTTATTCCTACTATGGGAGTCAATGGTCACTATCTGCTGTGGGTTTACCATCATTCCTCAAAATATTTTCTTTTGTGTTAATCAGAAAAAAAAAAAAATGCATACAGGTTTAAAACAACACAAGGATGAGTAATCTATGAAATAATTTTCATTTAACCTATAAAATTCCATCATTTTTTTATTCCTACTATGGGAGTCAATGGTCACTATCTGCTGTGGGTTTACCATCATTCCTCAAAATATTTTCTTTTGTGTTAATCAGAAAAAAACTAATGCATAAATGTTTAAAACAACACGAGGATGAGTAAATAATGAAAGAATTTTCATTGTACCTATAAAATTCCATCATTTTTTTATTCCTACTATGGGAGTCAATGGTCACTATGTGCTGTGGGTTTACCATCATTCCTCAAAATATTTTATTTTGTGTTAATCAGAAAAAACTAATGTATACAGGTTTAAAATAACACAAGGATGAGTAAATTATGAAAGAATTTTCATTGAACCTATAAAATTCCATCATTTTTTTATTCTTACTATGGGAGTCAATGTTCACTATCTGCTGTGGGTTTACTATCATTCCTCAAAATATTTTCTTTTTGTGTTAATCAGAAAAAAACTAATGCATACAGGTTTAAAACAACACAAGGATGAGTAAATTGTGAAAGAACTTTCATTGAACCTATAAAATTCCATCAATTTTTTTAATCCTACTATGGGAGTCAATGGTAACTTTCTGCTGTGGGTTTACCATCATTCCTCAAAATATTTTATTTTGTGTTAATCAGAAAAAAACTAATGCATACAGGTTTAAAACAACACAAGGATGAGTAAATTATGAAAGAATTTTCATTGAACCTATAAAAATCCATAATTTTTTTAATCCTACTATGGGAGTCAATGGTAACTTTCTGCTGTGGGTTTACCATCATTCCTCAAAATATTTTATTTTGTGTTAATCAGAAAAAAACTAATGCATACAGGTTTAAAACAACACAAGGATGAGTAAATTATGAAATAATTTTCATTTAACCTATAAAATTCCATCATTTTTTTATTCCTACTATGGGAGTCAATGGTCACTATCTGCTGTGGGTTAACCATCATTCCTCAAAATATTTTCTTTTGTGTTAATCAGAAAAAAACTAATGCATACAGGTTTAAAACAACACAAGGATGAGTAAATTATGAAATAATTTTCATTTAACCTATAAAATTCCATCATTTTTTTATTCCTACTATGGGAGTCAATGGTCACTATCTGCTGTGGGTTAACCATCATTCCTCAAAATATTTTCTTTTGTGTTAATCAGAAAAAAACTAATGCATACAGGTTTAAAACAACACGAGGATGAGTAAATTATGAAAGAATTTTCATTGAACCTATAAAATTCCATCATTTTTTTATTCCTACTATGGGAGTCAATGGTCACTATCTGCTGTGGGTTTACCATCATTCCTCAAAATATTTTATTTTGTGTTAATCAGAAAAAACTAATGTATACAGGTTTAAAATAACACAAGGATGAGTAAATTATGAAAGAATTTTCATTGAACCTATAAAATTCCATCATTTTTTTATTCTTACTATGGGAGTCAATGGTCACTATCTCCTGTGGGTTTACTATCATTCCTCAAAATATTTTCTTTTGTGTTAATCAGAAAAAAACTAATGCATAAATGTTTAAAACAACACGAGGATGAGTAAATTATGAAATAATTTTCATTTAACCTATAAAATTCCATCATTTTTTTATTCCTACTATGGGAGTCAATGGTCACTATCTGCTGTGGGTTTACCATCATTCCTAAAAATATTTTCTTTTTGTGTTAATCAGAAAAAAACTAATGCATACAGGTTTAAAACAACACAAGGATGATTAAATTATGAAAGAATTTTCATTGAACCTATAAAATTCCATCATTTTTTTATTCCTACTATGGGAGTCAATGGTAACTTTCTGCTGTGGGTTTACCATCATTCCTCAAAATATTTTATTTTGTGTTAATCAGAAAAAAACTAATGCATACAGGTTTAAAACAACACAAGGATGAGTAAATTATGAAAGAATTTTCATTGAACCTATAAAAATCCATCATTTTTTTAATCCTACTATGGGAGTCAATGGTAACTTTCTGCTGTGGGTTTACCATCATTCCTCAAAATATTTTAATTTGTGTTAATCAGAAAAAAAACTAATGCATACAGGTTTAAAACAACACAAGGATGAGTAAATTATGAAATAATTTTCATTTAACCTATAAAATTCCATCATTTTTTTATTCCTACTATGGGAGTCAATGGTCACTATCTGCTGTGGGTTAACCATCATTCCTCAAAATATTTTCTTTTGTGTTAATCAGAAAAAAACTAATGCATACAGGTTTAAAACAACACGAGGATGAGTAAATTATGAAATAATTTTCATTTAACCTATAAAATTCCATCATTTTTTTATTCCTACTATGGGAGTCAATGGTAACTTTCTGCTGTGGGTTTACCATCATTCCTCAAAATATTTTATTTTGTGTTAATCAGAAAAAAACTAATGCATACAGGTTTAAAACAACACAAGGATGAGTAAATTATGAAATAATTTTCATTGAACCTATAAAAATCCATCATTTTTTTAATCCTACTATGGGAGTCAATGGTAACTTTCTGCTGTGGGTTTACCATCATTCCTCAAAATATTTTATTTTGTGTTAATCAGAAAAAAACTAATGCATACAGGTTTAAAACAACAAGGATGAGTAAATTATGAAATAATTTTCATTTAACCTATAAAATTCCATCATTTTTTTATTCCTACTATGGGAGTCAATGGTCACTATCTGCTGTGGGTTTACCATCATTCCTCAAAATATTTTCTTTTGTGTTAATCAGAAAAAAACTAATGCATACAGGTTTAAAACAACACAAGGATGAGTAAATTATGAAATAATTTTCATTTAACCTATAAAATTCCATCATTTTTTTATTCCTACTATGGGAGTCAATGGTCACTATCTGCTGTGGGTTTACCATCATTCCTCAAAATATTTTCTTTTGTGTTAATCAGAAAAAAACTAATGCATAAATGTTTAAAACAACACGAGGATGAGTAAATAATGAAAGAATTTTCATTGTACCTATAAAATTCCATCATTTTTTTATTCCTACTATGGGAGTCAATGGTCACTATCTGCTGTGGGTTTACCATCATTCCTCAAAATATTTTCTTTTGTGTTAATCAGAAAAAAAACTAATGCATACAGGTTTAAAACAACACGAGGATGAGTAAATTATGAAAGAATTTTCATTGAACCTATAAAATTCCATCATTTTTTTATTCCTACTATGGGAGTCAATGGTCACTATCTGCTGTGGGTTTACCATCATTCCTCAAAATATTTTCTTTTTGTGTTAATCAGAAAAAAACTAATGCATACAGGTTTAAAACAACACAAGGATGAGTAAATTATGAAAGAATTTTCATTGAACCTATAAAAATCCATCATTTTTTTAATCCTACTATGGGAGTCAATGGTAACTTTCTGCTGTGGGTTTACCATCATTCCTCAAAATATTTTCTTTTGTTTTAATCAGACAAAAACTAATGCATACAGCTTTAAAACAACACAAGGATGAGTAAATTATGAAATAATTTTCATTTAACCTATAAAATTCCATCATTTTTTTATTCCTACTATGGGAGTCAATGGTCACTATCTGCTGTGGGTTTACCATCATTCCTCAAAATATTTTCTTTTGTGTTAATCAGAAAAAAACTAATGCATACAGGTTTAAAACAACACGAGGATGAGTAAATTATGAAAGAATTTTCATTTAACCTATAAAATTCCATCATTTTTTTATTCCTACTATAGGAGTCAATGGTCACTATCTGCTGTGGGTTTACCATCATTCCTCAAAATATTTTCTTTTGTGTTAATCAGAAAAAAACTAATGCTTACAGGTTTAAAACAACACGAGGATGAGTAAATTATGAAAGAATTTTCATTGAACCTATAAAATTCCATCAATTTTTTATTCCTACTATGGGAGTCAATGGTCACTATCTGCTGTGGGTTTACCATCATTACTCAAAATATTTTATTTTGTGTTAATCAGAAAAAACTAATGTATACAGGTTTAAAATAACACAAGGATGAGTAAATTATGAAAGAATTTTCATTGAACCTATAAAATTCCATCATTTTTTTATTCTTACTATGGGGGTCAATGGTCACTATCTGCTGTGGGTTTACTATCATTCCTCAAAAAATTTTCTTTTGTGTTAATCAGAAAAAAACTAATGCATAAATGTTTAAAACAACACAAGGATGAGTAAATTTTGAAAGAATTTTCATTGAACCTATGAAATTCCATCATTTTTTTATTCCTACTATGGGAGTCAATGGTCACTATCTGCTGTGGGTTTACCATCATTCCTCAAAATATTTTCTTTTGTGTTAATCAGAAAAAAACTAATGCATACAGGTTTAAAACAATACAAGGATGAGTAAATTATGAAAGAATTTTCATTGAACCTATAAAATTCCATCATTTTTTTATTCCTACTATGGGAGTCAATGGTCACTATCTGCTGTGGGTTTACCATAATTCCTCAAAAAATTTTCTTTTGTGTTAATCAGAAAAAAACTAATGCATACAGGTTTAAAACAACACAAGGATGAGTAAATTATGAAAGAATTTTCATTGAACCTATAAAAATCCATCAGTTTTTTAATCCTACTATGGGAGTCAATGGTAACTTTCTGCTGTGGGTTTACCATCATTCCTCAAAATATTTTCTTTTGTGTTAATCAGAAAAAAACTAATGCATAAATATTTAAAACAACACGAGGATGAGTAAATTATGAAAGAATTTTCATTGAACCTATAAAAATCCATCAGTTTTTTAATCCTACTATGGGAGTCAATGGTAACTTTCTGCTGTGAGTTTACTATCATTCCTCAAAATATTTTCTTTTGTGTTAATCAGAAAAAAACTAATGCATACAGGTTTAAAACAACACAAGGATGAGTAAATTATGAAATAATTTTCATTTAACCTATAAAATTCCATCATTTTTTTATTCCTACTATGGGAGTCAATGGTCACTATCTGCTGTGAGTTTACTATCATTCCTCAAAATATTTTCTTTTGTGTTAATCAGAAAAAAAACTAATGCATAAATGTTTAAAACAACACAAGGATGAGTAAATTATGAAAGAATTTTCATTGAACCTATGAAATTCCATCTTTTTTTTATTCCTACGATGGGAGTCAATGGTCACTATCTGCTGTGGGTTTACCATAATTCCTCAAAAAATTTTCTTTTGTGTTAATCAGAAAAAAACTAATGCATACAGGTTTAAAACAACACAAGGATGAGTAAATTATGAAAGAATTTTCATTGAACCTATAAAAATCCATCAGTTTTTTAATCCTACTATGGGAGTCAATGGTAACTTTCTGCTGTGGGTTTACCATCATTCCTCAAAATATTTTCTTTTGTGTTAATCAGAAAAAAACTAATGCATAAATATTTAAAACAACACGAGGATGAGTAAATTTCATTGAACCTATAAAAATCCATCAGTTTTTTAATCCTACTATGGGAGTCAATGGTAACTTTCTGCTGTGGGTTTACCATCATTCCTCAAAATATTTTCTTTTGTGTTAATCAGAAAAAAAACTAATGCATACAGGTTTAAAACAACACAAGGATGAGTAAATTATGAAATAATTTTCATTTAACCTATAAAATTCCATCATTTTTTTATTCCTACTATGGGAGTCAATGGTCACTATCTGCTGTGGGTTTACCATCAGTCCTCAAAATATTTTCTTTTGTGTTAATCAGAAAAAAACTAATGCATACAGGTTTAAAACAACACGAGGATGAGTAAATTATGAAAGAATTTTCATTGAACCTATAAAATTCCATCATTTTTTTATTCCTACTATGGGAGTCAATGGTAACTTTCTGCTGTGGGTTTACCATCATTCCTCAAAATATTTTATTTTGTGTTAATCAGAAAAAAACTAATGCATACAGGTTTAAAACAACACAAGGATGAGTAAATTATGAAAGAATTTTCATTGAACCTATAAAAATCCATCATTTTTTTAATCCTACTGTGGGAGTCAATGGTAACTTTCTGCTGTGGGTTTACCATCATTCCTCAAAATATTTTATTTTGTGTTAATCAGAAAAAAACTAATGCATACAGGTTTAAAACAACACAAGGATGAGTAAATTATGAAATAATTTTCATTTAACCTATAAAATTCCATCATTTTTTTATTCCTACTATGGGAGTCAATGGTCACTATCTGCTGTGGGTTAACCATCATTCCTCAAAATATTTTCTTTTGTGTTAATCAGAAAAAAACTAATGCATACAGGTTTAAAACAACACGAGGATGAGTAAATTATGAAATAATTTTCATTTAACCTATAAAATTCCATCATTTTTTTATTCCTACTATGGGAGTCAATGGTAACTTTCTGCTGTGGGTTTACCATCATTCCTCAAAATATTTTATTTTGTGTTAATCAGAAAAAAACTAATGCATACAGGTTTAAAACAACACAAGGATGAGTAAATTATGAAATAATTTTCATTGAACCTATAAAAATCCATCATTTTTTTAATCCTACTATGGGAGTCAATGGTAACTTTCTGCTGTGGGTTTACCATCATTCCTCAAAATATTTTATTTTGTGTTAATCAGAAAAAAACTAATGCATACAGGTTTAAAACAACAAGGATGAGTAAATTATGAAATAATTTTCATTTAACCTATAAAATTCCATCATTTTTTTATTCCTACTATGGGAGTCAATGGTCACTATCTGCTGTGGGTTTACCATCATTCCTCAAAATATTTTATTTTGTGTTAATCAGAAAAAACTAATGTATACAGGTTTAAAATAACACAAGGATGAGTAAATTATGAAAGAATTTTCATTGAACCTATAAAATTCCATCATTTTTTTATTCCTACTATGGGAGTCAATGGTCACTATCTGCTGTGGGTTTACCATCAGTCCTCAAAATATTTTCTTTTGTGTTAATCAGAAAAAAACTAATGCATACAGGTTTAAAACAACACGAGGATGAGTAAATTATGAAAGAATTTTCATTGAACCTATAAAATTCCATCATTTTTTTATTCCTACTATGGGAGTCAATGGTCACTATCTGCTGTGGGTTTACCATCATTCCTCAAAATATTTTATTTTGTGTTAATCAGAAAAAACTAATGTATACAGGTTTAAAATAACACAAGGATGAGTAAATTATGAAAGAATTTTCATTGAACCTATAAAATTCCATCATTTTTTTATTCTTACTATGGGAGTCAATGGTCACTATCTCCTGTGGGTTTACTATCATTCCTCAAAATATTTTCTTTTGTGTTAATCAGAAAAAAACTAATGCATAAATGTTTAAAACAACACGAGGATGAGTAAATTATGAAATAATTTTCATTTAACCTATAAAATTCCATCATTTTTTTATTCCTACTATGGGAGTCAATGGTCACTATCTGCTGTGGGTTTACCATCATTCCTAAAAATATTTTCTTTTTGTGTTAATCAGAAAAAAACTAATGCATACAGGTTTAAAACAACACAAGGATGATTAAATTATGAAAGAATTTTCATTGAACCTATAAAATTCCATCATTTTTTTATTCCTACTATGGGAGTCAATGGTAACTTTCTGCTGTGGGTTTACCATCATTCCTCAAAATATTTTATTTTGTGTTAATCAGAAAAAAACTAATGCATACAGGTTTAAAACAACACAAGGATGAGTAAATTATGAAAGAATTTTCATTGAACCTATAAAAATCCATCATTTTTTTAATCCTACTATGGGAGTCAATGGTAACTTTCTGCTGTGGGTTTACCATCATTCCTCAAAATATTTTATTTTGTGTTAATCAGAAAAAAACTAATGCATACAGGTTTAAAACAACACAAGGATGAGTAAATTATGAAATAATTTTCATTTAACCTATAAAATTCCATCATTTTTTTATTCCTACTATGGGAGTCAATGGTCACTATCTGCTGTGGGTTAACCATCATTCCTCAAAATATTTTCTTTTGTGTTAATCAGAAAAAAACTAATGCATACAGGTTTAAAACAACACGAGGATGAGTAAATTATGAAATAATTTTCATTTAACCTATAAAATTCCATCATTTTTTTATTCCTACTATGGGAGTCAATGGTAACTTTCTGCTGTGGGTTTACCATCATTCCTCAAAATATTTTATTTTGTGTTAATCAGAAAAAAACTAATGCATACAGGTTTAAAACAACACAAGGATGAGTAAATTATGAAATAATTTTCATTGAACCTATAAAAATCCATCATTTTTTTAATCCTACTATGGGAGTCAATGGTAACTTTCTGCTGTGGGTTTACCATCATTCCTCAAAATATTTTCTTTTGTGTTAATCAGAAAAAAACTAATGCATACAGGTTTAAAACAACACGAGGATGAGTAAATTATGAAAGAATTTTCATTGAACCTATAAAATTCCATCATTTTTTTATTCCTACTATGGGAGTCAATGGTCACTATCTGCTGTGGGTTTACCATCATTCCTCAAAATATTTTATTTTGTGTTAATCAGAAAAAACTAATGTATACAGGTTTAAAATAACACAAGGATGAGTAAATTATGAAAGAATTTTCATTGAACCTATAAAATTCCATCATTTTTTTATTCTTACTATGGGAGTCAATGGTCACTATCTCCTGTGGGTTTACTATCATTCCTCAAAATATTTTCTTTTGTGTTAATCAGAAAAAAACTAATGCATAAATGTTTAAAACAACACGAGGATGAGTAAATTATGAAATAATTTTCATTTAACCTATAAAATTCCATCATTTTTTTATTCCTACTATGGGAGTCAATGGTCACTATCTGCTGTGGGTTTACCATCAGTCCTCAAAATATTTTCTTTTGTGTTAATCAGAAAAAAACTAATGCATACAGGTTTAAAACAACACGAGGATGAGTAAATTATGAAAGAATTTTCATTGAACCTATAAAATTCCATCATTTTTTTATTCCTACTATGGGAGTCAATGGTCACTATCTGCTGTGGGTTTACCATCATTCCTCAAAATATTTTATTTTGTGTTAATCAGAAAAAACTAATGTATACAGGTTTAAAATAACACAAGGATGAGTAAATTATGAAAGAATTTTCATTGAACCTATAAAATTCCATCATTTTTTTATTCTTACTATGGGAGTCAATGGTCACTATCTCCTGTGGGTTTACTATCATTCCTCAAAATATTTTCTTTTGTGTTAATCAGAAAAAAACTAATGCATAAATGTTTAAAACAACACGAGGATGAGTAAATTATGAAATAATTTTCATTTAACCTATAAAATTCCATCATTTTTTATTCCTACTATGGGAGTCAATGGTCACTATCTGCTGTGGGTTTACCATCATTCCTAAAAATATTTTCTTTTTGTGTTAATCAGAAAAAAACTTATGCATACAGGTTTAAAACAACACAAGGATGATTAAATTATGAAAGAATTTTCATTGAACCTATAAAATTCCATCATTTTTTTATTCCTACTATGGGAGTCAATGGTCACTATCTGCTGTGGGTTTACCATCATTCCTCAAAATATTTTCTTTTGTGTTAATCAGAAAAAAACTAATGCATACAGGTTTAAAACAACACAAGGATGAGTAAATTATGAAAGAATTTTCATTGAACCTATAAAAATCCATCATTTTTTTAATCCTACTATGGGAGTCAATGGTAACTTTCTGCTGTGGGTTTACCATCATTCCTCAAAATATTTTATTTTGTGTTAATCAGAAAAAAACTAATGCATACAGGTTTAAAACAACAAGGATGAGTAAATTATGAAATAATTTTCATTTAACCTATAAAATTCCATCATTTTTTTATTCCTACTATGGGAGTCAATGGTCACTATCTGCTGTGGGTTTACCATCATTCCTCAAAATATTTTCTTTTGTGTTAATCAGAAAAAAAAAAAAATGCATACAGGTTTAAAACAACACAAGGATGAGTAATCTATGAAATAATTTTCATTTAACCTATAAAATTCCATCATTTTTTTATTCCTACTATGGGAGTCAATGGTCACTATCTGCTGTGGGTTTACCATCATTCCTCAAAATATTTTCTTTTGTGTTAATCAGAAAAAAACTAATGCATAAATGTTTAAAACAACACGAGGATGAGTAAATAATGAAAGAATTTTCATTGTACCTATAAAATTCCATCATTTTTTTATTCCTACTATGGGAGTCAATGGTCACTATGTGCTGTGGGTTTACCATCATTCCTCAAAATATTTTATTTTGTGTTAATCAGAAAAAACTAATGTATACAGGTTTAAAATAACACAAGGATGAGTAAATTATGAAAGAATTTTCATTGAACCTATAAAATTCCATCATTTTTTTATTCTTACTATGGGAGTCAATGTTCACTATCTGCTGTGGGTTTACTATCATTCCTCAAAATATTTTCTTTTTGTGTTAATCAGAAAAAAACTAATGCATACAGGTTTAAAACAACACAAGGATGAGTAAATTGTGAAAGAACTTTCATTGAACCTATAAAATTCCATCAATTTTTTTAATCCTACTATGGGAGTCAATGGTAACTTTCTGCTGTGGGTTTACCATCATTCCTCAAAATATTTTATTTTGTGTTAATCAGAAAAAAACTAATGCATACAGGTTTAAAACAACACAAGGATGAGTAAATTATGAAAGAATTTTCATTGAACCTATAAAAATCCATAATTTTTTTAATCCTACTATGGGAGTCAATGGTAACTTTCTGCTGTGGGTTTACCATCATTCCTCAAAATATTTTATTTTGTGTTAATCAGAAAAAAACTAATGCATACAGGTTTAAAACAACACAAGGATGAGTAAATTATGAAATAATTTTCATTTAACCTATAAAATTCCATCATTTTTTTATTCCTACTATGGGAGTCAATGGTCACTATCTGCTGTGGGTTAACCATCATTCCTCAAAATATTTTCTTTTGTGTTAATCAGAAAAAAACTAATGCATACAGGTTTAAAACAACACAAGGATGAGTAAATTATGAAATAATTTTCATTTAACCTATAAAATTCCATCATTTTTTTATTCCTACTATGGGAGTCAATGGTCACTATCTGCTGTGGGTTAACCATCATTCCTCAAAATATTTTCTTTTGTGTTAATCAGAAAAAAACTAATGCATACAGGTTTAAAACAACACGAGGATGAGTAAATTATGAAAGAATTTTCATTGAACCTATAAAATTCCATCATTTTTTTATTCCTACTATGGGAGTCAATGGTCACTATCTGCTGTGGGTTTACCATCATTCCTCAAAATATTTTATTTTGTGTTAATCAGAAAAAACTAATGTATACAGGTTTAAAATAACACAAGGATGAGTAAATTATGAAAGAATTTTCATTGAACCTATAAAATTCCATCATTTTTTTATTCTTACTATGGGAGTCAATGGTCACTATCTCCTGTGGGTTTACTATCATTCCTCAAAATATTTTCTTTTGTGTTAATCAGAAAAAAACTAATGCATAAATGTTTAAAACAACACGAGGATGAGTAAATTATGAAATAATTTTCATTTAACCTATAAAATTCCATCATTTTTTTATTCCTACTATGGGAGTCAATGGTCACTATCTGCTGTGGGTTTACCATCATTCCTAAAAATATTTTCTTTTTGTGTTAATCAGAAAAAAACTAATGCATACAGGTTTAAAACAACACAAGGATGATTAAATTATGAAAGAATTTTCATTGAACCTATAAAATTCCATCATTTTTTTATTCCTACTATGGGAGTCAATGGTAACTTTCTGCTGTGGGTTTACCATCATTCCTCAAAATATTTTATTTTGTGTTAATCAGAAAAAAACTAATGCATACAGGTTTAAAACAACACAAGGATGAGTAAATTATGAAAGAATTTTCATTGAACCTATAAAAATCCATCATTTTTTTAATCCTACTATGGGAGTCAATGGTAACTTTCTGCTGTGGGTTTACCATCATTCCTCAAAATATTTTAATTTGTGTTAATCAGAAAAAAACTAATGCATACAGGTTTAAAACAACACAAGGATGAGTAAATTATGAAATAATTTTCATTTAACCTATAAAATTCCATCATTTTTTTATTCCTACTATGGGAGTCAATGGTCACTATCTGCTGTGGGTTAACCATCATTCCTCAAAATATTTTCTTTTGTGTTAATCAGAAAAAAACTAATGCATACAGGTTTAAAACAACACGAGGATGAGTAAATTATGAAATAATTTTCATTTAACCTATAAAATTCCATCATTTTTTTATTCCTACTATGGGAGTCAATGGTAACTTTCTGCTGTGGGTTTACCATCATTCCTCAAAATATTTTATTTTGTGTTAATCAGAAAAAAACTAATGCATACAGGTTTAAAACAACACAAGGATGAGTAAATTATGAAATAATTTTCATTGAACCTATAAAAATCCATCATTTTTTTAATCCTACTATGGGAGTCAATGGTAACTTTCTGCTGTGGGTTTACCATCATTCCTCAAAATATTTTATTTTGTGTTAATCAGAAAAAAACTAATGCATACAGGTTTAAAACAACAAGGATGAGTAAATTATGAAATAATTTTCATTTAACCTATAAAATTCCATCATTTTTTTATTCCTACTATGGGAGTCAATGGTCACTATCTGCTGTGGGTTTACCATCATTCCTCAAAATATTTTCTTTTGTGTTAATCAGAAAAAAACTAATGCATACAGGTTTAAAACAACACAAGGATGAGTAAATTATGAAATAATTTTCATTTAACCTATAAAATTCCATCATTTTTTTATTCCTACTATGGGAGTCAATGGTCACTATCTGCTGTGGGTTTACCATCATTCCTCAAAATATTTTCTTTTGTGTTAATCAGAAAAAAACTAATGCATAAATGTTTAAAACAACACGAGGATGAGTAAATAATGAAAGAATTTTCATTGTACCTATAAAATTCCATCATTTTTTTATTCCTACTATGGGAGTCAATGGTCACTATCTGCTGTGGGTTTACCATCATTCCTCAAAATATTTTCTTTTGTGTTAATCAGAAAAAAAACTAATGCATACAGGTTTAAAACAACACGAGGATGAGTAAATTATGAAAGAATTTTCATTGAACCTATAAAATTCCATCATTTTTTTATTCCTACTATGGGAGTCAATGGTCACTATCTGCTGTGGGTTTACCATCATTCCTCAAAATATTTTCTTTTTGTGTTAATCAGAAAAAAACTAATGCATACAGGTTTAAAACAACACAAGGATGAGTAAATTATGAAAGAATTTTCATTGAACCTATAAAAATCCATCATTTTTTTAATCCTACTATGGGAGTCAATGGTAACTTTCTGCTGTGGGTTTACCATCATTCCTCAAAATATTTTCTTTTGTTTTAATCAGACAAAAACTAATGCATACAGCTTTAAAACAACACAAGGATGAGTAAATTATGAAATAATTTTCATTTAACCTATAAAATTCCATCATTTTTTTATTCCTACTATGGGAGTCAATGGTCACTATCTGCTGTGGGTTTACCATCATTCCTCAAAATATTTTCTTTTGTGTTAATCAGAAAAAAACTAATGCATACAGGTTTAAAACAACACGAGGATGAGTAAATTATGAAAGAATTTTCATTTAACCTATAAAATTCCATCATTTTTTTATTCCTACTATAGGAGTCAATGGTCACTATCTGCTGTGGGTTTACCATCATTCCTCAAAATATTTTCTTTTGTGTTAATCAGAAAAAAACTAATGCTTACAGGTTTAAAACAACACGAGGATGAGTAAATTATGAAAGAATTTTCATTGAACCTATAAAATTCCATCAATTTTTTATTCCTACTATGGGAGTCAATGGTCACTATCTGCTGTGGGTTTACCATCATTCCTCAAAATATTTTATTTTGTGTTAATCAGAAAAAACTAATGTATACAGGTTTAAAATAACACAAGGATGAGTAAATTATGAAAGAATTTTCATTGAACCTATAAAATTCCATCATTTTTTTATTCTTACTATGGGGGTCAATGGTCACTATCTGCTGTGGGTTTACTATCATTCCTCAAAAAATTTTCTTTTGTGTTAATCAGAAAAAAACTAATGCATAAATGTTTAAAACAACACAAGGATGAGTAAATTTTGAAAGAATTTTCATTGAACCTATGAAATTCCATCATTTTTTTATTCCTACTATGGGAGTCAATGGTCACTATCTGCTGTGGGTTTACCATCATTCCTCAAAATATTTTCTTTTGTGTTAATCAGAAAAAAACTAATGCATACAGGTTTAAAACAATACAAGGATGAGTAAATTATGAAAGAATTTTCATTGAACCTATAAAATTCCATCATTTTTTTATTCCTACTATGGGAGTCAATGGTCACTATCTGCTGTGGGTTTACCATAATTCCTCAAAAAATTTTCTTTTGTGTTAATCAGAAAAAAACTAATGCATACAGGTTTAAAACAACACAAGGATGAGTAAATTATGAAAGAATTTTCATTGAACCTATAAAAATCCATCAGTTTTTTAATCCTACTATGGGAGTCAATGGTAACTTTCTGCTGTGGGTTTACCATCATTCCTCAAAATATTTTCTTTTGTGTTAATCAGAAAAAAACTAATGCATAAATATTTAAAACAACACGAGGATGAGTAAATTATGAAAGAATTTTCATTGAACCTATAAAAATCCATCAGTTTTTTAATCCTACTATGGGAGTCAATGGTAACTTTCTGCTGTGAGTTTACTATCATTCCTCAAAATATTTTCTTTTGTGTTAATCAGAAAAAAACTAATGCATACAGGTTTAAAACAACACAAGGATGAGTAAATTATGAAATAATTTTCATTTAACCTATAAAATTCCATCATTTTTTTATTCCTACTATGGGAGTCAATGGTCACTATCTGCTGTGAGTTTACTATCATTCCTCAAAATATTTTCTTTTGTGTTAATCAGAAAAAAAACTAATGCATAAATGTTTAAAACAACACAAGGATGAGTAAATTATGAAAGAATTTTCATTGAACCTATGAAATTCCATCTTTTTTTTATTCCTACGATGGGAGTCAATGGTCACTATCTGCTGTGGGTTTACCATAATTCCTCAAAAAATTTTCTTTTGTGTTAATCAGAAAAAAACTAATGCATACAGGTTTAAAACAACACAAGGATGAGTAAATTATGAAAGAATTTTCATTGAACCTATAAAAATCCATCAGTTTTTTAATCCTACTATGGGAGTCAATGGTAACTTTCTGCTGTGGGTTTACCATCATTCCTCAAAATATTTTCTTTTGTGTTAATCAGAAAAAAACTAATGCATAAATATTTAAAACAACACGAGGATGAGTAAATTTCATTGAACCTATAAAAATCCATCAGTTTTTTAATCCTACTATGGGAGTCAATGGTAACTTTCTGCTGTGGGTTTACCATCATTCCTCAAAATATTTTCTTTTGTGTTAATCAGAAAAAAAACTAATGCATACAGGTTTAAAACAACACAAGGATGAGTAAATTATGAAATAATTTTCATTTAACCTATAAAATTCCATCATTTTTTTATTCCTACTATGGGAGTCAATGGTCACTATCTGCTGTGGGTTTACCATCAGTCCTCAAAATATTTTCTTTTGTGTTAATCAGAAAAAAACTAATGCATACAGGTTTAAAACAACACGAGGATGAGTAAATTATGAAAGAATTTTCATTGAACCTATAAAATTCCATCATTTTTTTATTCCTACTATGGGAGTCAATGGTCACTATCTGCTGTGGGTTTACCATCATTCCTCAAAATATTTTCTTTTGTGTTAATCAGAAAAAAACTAATGCATACAGGTTTAAAACAACACAAGGATGAGTAAATTATGAAAGAATTTTCATTGAACCTATAAAAATCCATCATTTTTTTAATCCTACTATGGGAGTCAATGGTAACTTTCTGCTGTGGGTTTACCATCATTCCTCAAAATATTTTATTTTGTGTTAATCAGAAAAAAACTAATGCATACAGGTTTAAAACAACAAGGATGAGTAAATTATGAAATAATTTTCATTTAACCTATAAAATTCCATCATTTTTTTATTCCTACTATGGGAGTCAATGGTCACTATCTGCTGTGGGTTTACCATCATTCCTCAAAATATTTTCTTTTGTGTTAATCAGAAAAAAACTAATGCATACAGGTTTAAAACAACACAAGGATGAGTAAATTATGAAATAATTTTCATTTAACCTATAAAATTCCATCATTTTTTTATTCCTACTATGGGAGTCAATGGTCACTATCTGCTGTGGGTTTACCATCATTCCTCAAAATATTTTCTTTTGTGTTAATCAGAAAAAAACTAATGCATACAGGTTTAAAACAACACAAGGATGAGTAAATTATGAAATAATTTTCATTTAACCTATAAAATTCCATCATTTTTTTATTCCTACTATGGGAGTCAATGGTCACTATCTGCTGTGGGTTTACTATCATTCCTCAAAATATTTTCTTTTGTGTTAATCAGAAAAAAACTAATGCATACAGGTTTAAAACAACACGAGGATGAGTAAATAATGAAAGAATTTTCATTGTACCTATAAAATTCCATCATTTTTTTATTCCTACTATGGGAGTCAATGGTCACTATCTGCTGTGGGTGTACCATCATTCCTCAAAATATTTTCTTTTGTGTTAATCAGAAAAAAACTAATGCATACAGGTTTAAAACAACACAAGGATGAGTAAATTATGAAAGAATTTTCATTGAACCTATAAAAATCCATCAATTTTTTTAATCCTACTATGGGAGTCAATGGTAACTTTCTGCTGTGGGTTTACCATCATTCCTCAAAATATTTTATTTTGTGTTAATCAGAAAAAAACTAATGCATACAGGTTTAAAACAACACAAGGATGAGTAAATTATAAATAATTTTCATTGAACCTATAAAATTCCATCATTTTTTTATTCTTACTATGGGGGTCAATGGTCACTATCTGTTGTGGGTTTACTATCATTCCTCAAAATATTTTCTTTTGTGTTAATCAGAAAAAAACTAATGCATAAATGTTTAAAACAACACGAGGATGAGTAAATTATGAAAGAATTTTCATTGAACCTATAAAATTCCATCATTTTTTTATTCCTACTATGGGAGTCAATGGTCACTATCTGCTGTGGGTTTACCATCATTCCTAAAAATATTTTCTTTTTGTGTTAATCAGAAAAAAACTAATGCATACAGGTTTAAAACAACACAAGGATGAGTCAATTTTGAAAGAATTTTCATTGAACCTATAAAATTCGATCATTTTTTTAGTCCTACTATGGGATTCAATGGTCACTATCTGCTGTGGGTTTACCATCATTCCTCAAAATATTTTCTTTTGTGTTAATCAGAAAAAAGAATAATGCATACAGGTTTAAAACAACACAAGGATGAGTAAATTATGAAAGAATTTTCATTGAACCTATAAAATTCCATCATTTTTTTATTCCTACTATGGGAGTCAATGGTCACTATCTGCTGTGGGTTTACCATCATTCCTAAAAATATTTTCTTTTTGTGTTAATCAGAAAAAAACTAATGCATACAGGTTTAAAACAACACAAGGATGAGTAAATTATGAAAGAATTTTCATAGAACCTATAAAAATCCATCATTTTTTTAATCCTACTATGGGAGTCAATGGTAACTTTCTGCTGTGGGTTTACCATCATTCCTCAAAATATTTTCTTTTGTTTTAATCAGACAAAAACTAATGCATACAGCTTTAAAACAACACAAGGATGAGTAAATTATGAAATAATTTTCATTTAACCTATAAAATTCCATCATTTTTTTATTCCTACTATGGGAGTCAATGGTCACTATCTGCTGTGGGTTTACCATCATTCCTCAAAATATTTTCTTTTGTGTTAATCAGAAAAAAACTAATGCATACAGGTTTAAAACAACACAAGGATGAGTAAATTATGAAAGAATTTTCATTGAACCTATAAAAATCCATCAGTTTTTTAATCCTACTATGGGAGTCAATGGTAACTTTCTGCTGTGGGTTTACCATCATTCCTCAAAATATTTTCTTTTGTGTTAATCAGAAAAAAACTAATGCATAAATATTTAAAACAACACGAGGATGAGTAAATTATGAAAGAATTTTCATTGAACCTATAAAAATCCATCAGTTTTTTAATCCTACTATGGGAGTCAATGGTAACTTTCTGCTGTGGGTTTACCATCATTCCTCAAAATATTTTCTTTTGTGTTAATCAGAAAAAAACTAATGCATACAGGTTTAAAGGCATTCCATGCAGTTTGATGTTTTTGTCAAACAGCGACCCCTAGAGTCACTGGGGAAAACTTGCAACTGTCGTAATTTCGCACGCCCACTCTGTATGTACCTGTTAGGATAGTGTTGGGCTTGAGATGGACTTCGAAGATAATGACCAGGGAATGTTTCACAGTTTCATACAAATATTAGGCTACTGCATGTCTACTAAACTACAGATGATGGTAATAGGATAATATGAAGTTTATGCCAAGTGTAGAGTAGGCATATAATAATAAAAGTAGCCTACCGCGTTTGCTGGCTTATTACGTTTTTACAAGATTGCAGCTTAATCACAAGTAAACAGTCTATAGTCTAACGTTATGTCTACTGTATAATTTCATTTGTTTTTTAATTGTAATGTAAACATTACAAAATGTATTGACAAAGTTAATTGTATACGTTGCATTATTTCATAACATTGGCCGTTATTCGTTGGCCATAAGCAATCGAAATTAGACAAATGACTACGTACACATCACAACACAACACTTGAGTTTAGATGGCCAAAAAAAACATGTAAGAGAAACGAGTGTTTGTTAGCAAGTCTGCTAAATGCTCTTATGATCGTAAGCTAGCTAGACCCTTGTTGAAGTTATTTTACTGGTCTAATTATCAACACTGGATGAATGAACAGCTTAGTAAAAAAATACACACTACAAGCAAGCGCAACCACATACAACATAGACCGCAAACAAATTTACAAATAAAAGATTTACTTACTTGTCCATCAACAAGATCGCCAGATCAGCATCCCTTTTGCATCCAGGGCTGTCTATTAGCCCACGCCAACGAGTAAAAACCTGACCGCGTGGGACTCTTGTCCGGTTCCTAACTCGGTCAGATTCTCTTTTTCGCTTTCTACTCTCTTCCGAACGGATTTTCTTAGCTGTTTCCCTCATCGAGCATCACGTCTCAAATGCGCGCGTGCAGTTGTTGTTACAGGCTTGTTGTTACAGGCTTGTTTGACTTCGTGCAGCGCTGCAGGAACCAACAGCCGGATGACGTCAAAGTGCCGTCTCGGATCATTCTCGCGGTACTTTTACGTCATCCGACTGCCGGTTCTTGCAGCGCTGCACGAAGTCGAACAAGCCTAACGTGTGTGACGTCGTTGCCGTAAAGCAAGTCGTGATTCTCGCGAGATTTGTCAGGGGCGGTTCTCTCAAGCTTGCATTGCTGGTTTTGGTAGCGGCGTCCTTCCCGAGCTTCAACAGGGGGATGATTCGCCATACTATGACTTCGTTTACCATCGAAATGACTTTGAAGCTGTTATATTAAGGTAAAATAACTGCATAGTGTGTCTTTAAAACAACACAAGGATGAGTAAATTATGAAATAATTTTCATTTAACCTATAAAATTCCATCATTTTTTTATTCCTACTATGGGAGTCAATGGTCACTATCTGCTGTGAGTTTACTATCATTCCTCAAAATATTTTCTTTTGTGTTAATCAGAAAAAAAACTAATGCATAAATGTTTAAAACAACACAAGGATGAGTAAATTATGAAAGAATTTTCATTGAACCTATGAAATTCCATCATTTTTTTATTCCTACTATGGGAGTCAATGGTCACTATCTGCTGTGGGTTTACCATAATTCCTCAAAAAATTTTCTTTTGTGTTAATCAGAAAAAAACTAATGCATACAGGTTTAAAACAACACAAGGATGAGTAAATTATGAAAGAATTTTCATTGAACCTATAAAAATCCATCAGTTTTTTAATCCTACTATGGGAGTCAATGGTAACTTTCTGCTGTGGGTTTACCATCATTCCTCAAAATATTTTCTTTTGTGTTAATCAGAAAAAAACTAATGCATAAATATTTAAAACAACACGAGGATGAGTAAATTATGAAAGAATTTTCATTGAACCTATAAAAATCCATCAGTTTTTTAATCCTACTATGGGAGTCAATGGTAACTTTCTGCTGTGGGTTTACCATCATTCCTCAAAATATTTTCTTTTGTGTTAATCAGAAAAAAAACTAATGCATACAGGTTTAAAACAACACAAGGATGAGTAAATTATGAAATAATTTTCATTTAACCTATAAAATTCCATCATTTTTTTATTCCTACTATGGGAGTCAATGGTCACTATCTGCTGTGAGTTTACTATCATTCCTCAAAATATTTTCTTTTGTGTTAATCAGAAAAAAAAACTAATGCATAAATGTTTAAAACAACACAAGGATGAGTAAATTATGAAAGAATTTTCATTGAACCTATGAAATTCCATCATTTTTTTATTCCTACTATGGGAGTCAATGGTCACTATCTGCTGTGGGTTTACCATCATTCCTCAAAATATTTTCTTTTGTGTTAATCAGAAAAAAACTAATGCATACAGGTTTAAAACAATACAAGGATGAGTAAATTATGAAAGAATTTTCATTGAACCTATAAAATTCCATCATTTTTTATTCCTACTATGGGAGTCAATGGTCACTATCTGCTGTGGGTTTACCATCATCCCTCAAAATATTTTCTTTTGTGTTAATCAGAAAAAAACTAATGCATAAATGTTTAAAACAACACGAGGATGAGTAAATTATGAAAGAATTTTCATTGTACCTATAAAATTCCATCATTTTTTTATTTCTACTATGGGAGTCAATGGTCACTATCTGCTGTGGGTTTACTATCATTCCTCAAAATATTTTCTTTTGTGTTAATCAGAAAAAAAACTAATGCATAAATGTTTAAAACAACACAAGGATGAGTAAATTATGAAAGAATTTTCATTGAACCTATGAAATTCCATCATTTTTTTATTCCTACTATGGGAGTCAATGGTCACTATCTGCTGTGGGTTTACCATCATTCCTCAAAATATTTTCTTTTGTGTTAATCAGAAAAAAACTAATGCATACAGGTTTAAAACAACACAAGGATGAGTAAATTATGAAAGAATTTTCATTGTACCTATAAAATTCCATCATTTTTTATTCCTACTATGGGAGTCAATGGTCACTATCTGCTGTGGGTTTACCATCATTCCTCAAAATATTTTCTTTTGTGTTAATCAGAAAAAAACTAATGCATACAGGTTTAAAACAACACGAGGATGAGTAAATTATGAAAGAATTTTCATTGAACCTATACAATTCCATCATTTTTTTATTCCTACTATGGGAGTCAATGGTCACTATCTGCTGTGGGTTTACCATCATTCCTCAAAATATTTTATTTTGTGTTAATCAGAAAAAACTAATGCATACAGGTTTAAAACAACACAAGGATGAGTAAATTATGAAAGAATTTTCATTTAACCTATAAAATTCCATCATTTTTTAATTCCTACTATGGGAGTCAATGGTCACTATCTGCTGTGGGTTTACCATCATTCCTCAAAATATTTTATTTTGTGTTAATCAGAAAAAAACTAATGTATGCAGGTTTAAAGCAACACAAAGATGAGTAAATTATGAAAGAATTTTCATTGAACCTATAAAATTCCATCATTTTTTTATTCTTACTATGGGAGTCAATGGTCACTTGTAACACTTCTCAAAATACTAAGTAATGCCACACAAAAGAAATTGAGGGACCAGAGACCATTGCTGTTATGTGAGTCATATATATAATATATTAAATTCATTCATATGTAGACATGTACATCCAAGTAGGAACAGGCATGAGTAGAAAACACATAATCATTTAGTCCAGAAAGTTTCAGTATCAATTCAGTTCATAGATAGTCCATTGAAATGAGTCCCTTGAATATACAGTGTTCAGTAAATCAGTACCAAAGCATCTTAGCTTGCTTCTGAAGACCTTGAAGATGTCACAACCAGCGTGAGTTGAATAAGTTGCTTGTAGAATCCCTTAATCCTGAGTTGCTTATATTTGCCTTTTCCATGTGCTCACATGATAAACCTCTATACAAACAAACAATTAATAGAAGTGCTACCAAATTACCACACATATTCAGATTTACAAACTCAACAAACAATGTACACATTCTATTTACAATATATTTACTTACGTTTGAGTATTAGAACAACAAGTTCCTCAAACAGGTTACAAACACAGTGGCAAACAAAGCTGAGAAAGTTTTCCATGTGACAACACCACTTCCTGTCTAATGCTTCTTCTCTTACCCTTTTGAAGCTATCAGGCCACCCTGTACTCAGAGCGCCCCCCTGTGCCCGGGTTAAGCATAGACCAAAAAAAAATATATATATTCTGGAACTTAAGTAACAGTATAACTGTTACACACCCGTCCCCTCAAAGAAAATCTTTAAACAGTTCCATAGAACCTCTTCAATTTTTCAACATGGTAAGTATCCCTTTGATTTGAATTATCCAACATCAATACTCTGTAATTAACATTATTATACCTTTTTAAGATTTTTGCAGGACCTTACCACTTTGGAGCTAGTTTGGCCATGAAGGAATTAGCAGCACTAGACAGAGGGTGAGTGAGAACCCAAACCAAATCTCCCTCTTCAAAAGACTCAGATCTTCTGCATCTATTGTAGTATTTGGCTTGTCTTTCTTGAGCTTGGCTAGTCCTGTTCCTCACGTGTTCTAGAAGAGCTCTCTGCTTTTCCAGTGTGCTGTGGGCTACATGATCAGGATTGGGTGGCTTGTGGATTAGTCTCTCTAGTGGACCCTTCAACTTGCGTCCTAGTGCGATCTCGGCCGGAGTGAGATCAGTACTCTCTTGCCAGGCTGAGTTGATTGCATACCTGAATTCAGGAATCCACTTGTCCCATTCCCGGTGGTTATCATGAACATAAGATGCAATCATTGTCTTTAAGGTTTTGTTAACCCTTTCAGTTAGGTTGGTCTGAGGATGATAGGCTGTGGAAAGCTTTTGTACTACTCCCCATCTTTTGCAAGAGTCATTAAGTAACTGAGACGTAAACTGAGGTCCACGATCCGAAACTAAATATGCTGGAGCTCCCCACCGTGTGAACATTTCTTTAGCACATAGATGGCTGTACTGTGGTGCCATCTTCCACGGTTAGGAACTTAGGTGTGATGTTCGACAGCAACTTATCCTTTGATAGTCATATCGCCAACGTCTGCCGCACAGCATTCTTCCATCTTAGAAATATCTCAAAAATACGCCATATACTGTCTACATCTGACACAGAGAAGCTTATTCATGCTTTTATGACCTCTAGAATAGACTATTGTAACTCGCTACTCGGGGGATGCCATTCAAATCAGGTCAACAAGCTTCAGCTAGTTCAAAACGCTTCTGCAAGGGTACTTACTCGATCTAAGAAGTATGACCACATAAGCCCAATTCTGGCATCTTTACACTGGCTACCAGTTAAATATCGCATCCAATTTAAAATATCACTAATCACCTACAAAGCTTTAAATGGCTTAGCACCCTCATATCTTAGAGAATTACTATCAGAATACAATCCATCACGCACACTACGGTCGCAAAATTCTGGCCTATTGATTATCCCTAGACTATCAAAAGTGTCTAAAAGTGGAAGATCCTTTTCCTACTTAGCCCCTAAGCTCTGGAATGATTTACCAACCGATGTCCGAGAATCAGACACAGTCGATCATTTTAAATCTAGACTTAAAACTTTTCTCTTCAACAAAGCATTCGCATAATTTGTCTAGTAAAGGTTCTTAACTCGCAATAGTTATTTTCACGGAACAAAGCACTCACGGTCATAACACAGACCAACCAAATAAATAAATAAAAACCTTTTCTACATGAACACTTAAAATGAATTGCATTAAATAGTTTGCCACCGTTTGCCACTGAACCTGCATTAACGACGACAGTGGGGCTTCCGGCCTTAGTCAAACGGTTTGGCACGTATGGTCGGGTTGCGATTTTGGTGCTTTCGTGTGTCTTGTGAATAGTATGCCATACAGACCCGTTTGCCACTGAACCTGCATTAACGACGACAGTGGGGCCTCCAGCCTTAGTCAAACGGGTTGGTATGTATGGTCGGGTTGCGTTTTTCGCGCTTTCATGTGTCTTGTGAATAGTATGCCATACATACCCGTTTGCCACTGAACCTGCATTAACGACGACAGTGGGGCCTCCAGCCTTAGTCAAACGGGTTGGCACGTATGGTCGGGTTGCGATTTTGGCGCTATCGTAAGTCTTATGAATAGTATGCAATACAGACCCGTTTGCCACTGAACCTGCATTAACGACGACAGTGGGGCCTCCAGCCTTAGTCAAACGGGTTGGTATGTATGGTCGGGTCGCGTTTTTCGCGCATTCGTGTGTCTTGTGAATAGTATGCCATACATACCCATTTGCCACTGAACCTGCATTAACGACGACAGTGGGGCCTCCAGCCTTAGTCAAACGGGTTGGCACGTATGGTCTGGTTGCGTTTTTCGCGCTTTCGTGTGTCTTGTGAATAGTATGCCATACAGACCCGTTTGCCACTGAACCTGCATTAACGACGACAGTGGGGCCTCAAGCCTTAGTCAAACGGGTTAGCACGTATGGTCGGGTTGCGATGTTTTTGGCGTTTTCTCCTGGTCCTGTAAATGGTATACAATATAGACCCGTTTGCCACTGAACCTGCATTAACGACGACAGTGGGGCTTTAGGCCTTAGTCAAACGGGTCGTCAGGTTTCATTTTCTCTTAAAGATCGGAAGGCGACCCTTATTTACCATATATACCCTCGCATTGGGCCCCCAATTTGCTAAATCCTCAACTGTGGATAATATAATTATGCCGCAATATTTAGTCTGTCTGGAACTAAGCTGAGTTAAACCACATCACTGTGTGACACTTCAATACATATGAACGGCCGCTACGCTAATACGATTTTGTTTTTCTCTCCCTGTCTCGTCCTCGACCCGAGGACGAGACAAACAGACCCAGTCCCGGTAGATGTGAAAGTCGGCACACCTCTGATCTACTGGCTGTCCTTCAACGTTATGCCCAGCTGATACCTGACCAACGATCACCGGCAGAACCGCTTAATCTCCGCTAAATCTCCATTTCCGTTCTCCCAAGGGTTTTTCCCTCCTAGGACTTATTTTTCCTCGGATAAAAGCCCGGGGTTTTTTTTTCTCCTAGGGGGTTTTTCACCCCGGGGAGGCAGCCTTTTTGGGCTTTACCTAGCTTCCTCTTCTATACGTTGCTTTAGTAATACGTGCAATTATAATATTGAGTCATAGCCGCAGCAAATTTAACTGCTCATGCTATCATGTATTCTGTTGTGCTATCTGTCGTTTTCTGTGCTTTTCACTGCTTCTATTTATGTAAAGCTGCTTTGAAACAATTGACTTTTGTGAAAAGCGCTATATAAATAAAATTGAATTGAATTGAATTGAATTGAATTGAATTGAATTGAATTGAATTGAATAGTCAGAATGTTGGCTATGAGGTGTGTTTTTGCAGAACGTAGAGGAAAAAGCTCTACCCACTTACTACAATAATCCACAAAGACTAACAAGTATTCATTGGACCGTACAGTTTTTGGAAAAGGACCCATCAGATCTACTCCCAACATATGTCCCGGTTCCACCACTGGGGTTGATTGCAGCAATCCTGACAGCTTCGCAATCCTTGGTTTATAGGCTTGACATGTCCTGCACTGAGTGCAAAAGTTCCAAACATCTTTACGAACCTCAGGCCAATAGACATTGTCCAGTAATCTCCTTAATGTCTTCATTCTACCCAGGTGTCCGCTCAATGGATTGGAGTGAGCAAATTGCATAAAGGCTTCTCTTAATGATGTGGGTATGATCAACTGGTAAGTACATCCAAGCTGCTTGTCGGGTACTCTCCGAAATAAATACTCATTCTGTATGATGTATGCCATGCGGTCAGTGTCTGAAGCAGGTTGTTTGGCCAAATCCCACATACCCTGTAATGAAGAATCCAGCTTTTGGACCTTCCCTATCTCATCCCAGCTGACAGGTAAGTTAGAATCTGGTTTGTTAGGTTGACATAATACGATGTGGCCTGTTAATTCCTGTATTGGTATGCCTCTGGAAAGAGCATCGGGTACCACGTTACAGGATCCCTTACGATACTTCACCGTGAAATTGAAAGCTTGCAGCCTTAAAGCCCACCTGGTCAAACGTGATGAGGGTTTGGGGTGATTAAACACCCAGGTCAAAGCAGAATGATCTGTGAGTACTTCGAAATTCCTTCCTTCCAAGTATTGTCTCCACCTCTCTACAGCCCACACTACTGCTAAACATTCCTTTTCTGCAGTAGAATACGACTTCTCTGCTCCATGCAGAAGTCGTGAAGCATAGGCAATGACATGTTCTAAACCATCAAACTCTTGGGTTAGTACAGCTCCCAGTCCTATATCACTAGCATCTGTCTGTACCTTAAAGTCCTTGGTAAAATCAGGTGGCATTAAAATAGGTGTTTTTTGTAGGGCCTCTTTGAGATCATTGAATGCATTTTGACATTCTGCTGTCCAATTCCAAGCGACATCCTTAGCCTTCAGTGCATGTAACGGTGCTGCTCGTTCTGAAAAATGGGGAATGAAGCGATGGTACCAACTTGCAAGACCCACAAATCTGTGCACTTCTTTGACATTCCTAGGTTCAGGAAAATCTTGAATAGCTTTGACCTTAGAAGCTTCAGTACGTACCCCTTCCTCAGAAACTACATGTCCTAGATAAGTGATAGTTTTTTGCATCATAGAACATTTCTTGAGGTTGAGTGTCAATCCTGAGATTTCCAGCTTTGCAAAGAGTTGTTTGAGATGTCGAAAGTGGTCTGGAATGGTTTTCGAATATACCACAATGTCATCGAGATAGACGAAACAAAACTTTCCAAGGTATTCTTTCAGAACATTGTTCATGAGCCTCTGAAATGTAGCAGCAGAGTTTTTAAGGCCAAAGGGAAGACTGAGAAATTCAAATTGAGCATTTTTGATCACAAAGGCTGTTTTCTGAATACTATCCTCATCCATTCCTACTTGCCAATAACCGGATTTAAGATCTAAAGTACTGAAGATGGTTGCTCCATACAAGGACTCTAGAATATCTTGAATTTGGGGCATTGGAAATCCATCCAATGGAGTTTTGGAATTCAGTGCTCTGTAATCTACACAAAAGCGGGTGCTACCATCTTTCTTAGGTACCAGAACCACTGGGGCTGCCCAAGGGGAAACAGAAGGTCTTATAATTCCTCTGTCCAGCATGCTTTCCACTTCCTTTTCTATAAACTTTTGCTTGTCTACTGAAACAGGGTAGGCTTTCTTACTTACAGGTATCTCATTGAGGGTATTGATCCGATGACGAATCAAAGTGGTGTGCCCTAAAGAATCTGTACACACAGTAGGCCAGTCAAGCATTAGCCCTTCTAGCTGGCGTTTCTGTGCTTTGGATACTTCAGCTTGATCCGTTATCTCCTTTATGGTGATATGAGAGGTGGAAGGCGTTGTTATTGAGGGCAGTGCAATATGTAGGCTAACTGAGGGTGAAAGTGAAGAAGCTATGAAACAATGACGTGTATCACCTTCTTCCGGTAGAGTGTAAGTGGAGTTCTTAAAATCAAGATTAATCCCTGAAGTTATCAAGAATTCGAGTCCTAGAACAATTGGAAAGGTCAAGTCATTGTCCCTCATCACATAGGCCTTTAGAGGATACTTGTGTCCATGGACTGTACCCTGCCACATTATTTTACCTACAGCCGTCTGTAGATACCCATTCGCAAGGGAAAACGACTGTCCTCTACTTGACTGCAAGATTTCATGATTTGCTTTCAGCTGTCTCCAACAGGACTCCTGCAGTAGTGAATAAGTGCTCCCAGTATCTAATATTGCTTGATATGTTTGTCCTTTGATGGTTATAGGCAATGTTAATGTAGTTATTACTCTTCCATCTTTCTCGGAACATACAGCTATATGTGGATTACCTTGTCGTCCTCTGTTCGACTTGTTGGTGTCCGCAGGTTTAAAGGATGTTTCCTGGTGCCTCTGCCTCCAGAAGGCTCTCTCTTCACCAATATCTCTCTCCACAAGTGTTCCTACACGCACCAAATCATCTACAGTAGTTACAGTACCTCTTAAAATGCTGGCTATTCTTGGATTGCAGTTCCGAAGCATTGCCTGTAGGATCTCTCGTTCTGTCATAGCAGGTTTCAATCTCAAACATAACGCTCTATACTGAAATGCAAATGTCCTAATGTTCTCATCCACTCTTTGTTTCCTCTCCCGTATCCTCCGTTCTACCTCTACCTCGTGATCATCAGACAGAAAAGATTGAAGAAAAGCAGCTTTGAACTCTGCCCATGTTCTCACTTTCTTCTTCTCAGCTACCCACCAGTCTTTAGCTGTGTATGTTAGCACAGAAGGTAACATAGACAGAATTTCAACATCACTCAAAGGTTGTACTGCTAGATATTCTTCACATCGTTCTAGGTAGGCAATGGGATCTTCATTTTCTAGACTTCCAAACTTTGGGAACTCTGTAAAACTCCAATAAAAATAATGGATAGGGCGAAAGGAACTATGGGCTCCTAATACTGAACTGAAATCTGGAGTAGATGTGCCTCCCTTTGAAGACAGAATCAATGCTTTTAGTTGACCATCTCTACGCTTCAAGCAATCCATAATTGTTCGTCCCAGTTCCTGGACTTTTGTTTCTATCGTATCCTTTGTGTGGTTACATTCATCCCTGAACTTAGTAGTTAATGTATCTTCCAATTGTTGCACCTGTATGTGAGAGTCTTTTTGTTGATTTAACATATGTTGCAAATGTTGTAACTGACTTTCCAAAGAAACCATCCTATTATTTTGCTCATGTAACTCTTGATGCAGACCTTTAAAATGTTCAATGGAGGAACTTTCCAACGCATCTACTTTAGCTTCAATTTTATGCATTCTGGATGCCATGATCATTGTTAACAAACTTTCCTCTTCCTCGTCTGGAGGAGGTGGTGGAGGTAGCATCAAATCATCATACTCACATTCCTGTTCTTCATTTTCAAAATATAAACTACTGAAGGACTGAATAAGATCCTGCATGGGTTCACGATGAGTAGTGAAAGGCTCGGTAGAGTAATCTGTTGGTAAAGGTTGCTCACCCTCTGTCTCCTCAAAACAAGTGGCCATTTTTTATCCAGTTAACACAGTGTTTAAAGTAATTCTAGCTTCTAGAACACATACTATTTTGTTGGTTATAAAACTATGACCCCCAAACACGACTCACATAAGTTAATGCATGTATCTCATTCAGATCTAGTTGGTTTTACTAATAATTCTACTCAGGTCCCTGTTCGGGCGCCATATTTTATGTAACACTTCTCAAAATACTAAGTAATGCCACACAAAAGAAATTGAGGGACCAGAGACCATTGCTGTTATGTGAGTCATATATATAATATATTAAATTCATTCATATGTAGACATGTACATCCAAGTAGGAACAGGCATGAGTAGAAAACACATAATCATTTAGTCCAGAAAGTTTCAGTATCAATTCAGTTCATAGATAGTCCATTGAAATTAGTCCCTTGAATATACAGTGTTCAGTAAATCAGTACCAAAGCATCTTAGCTTGCTTCTGAAGACCTTGAAGATGTCACAACCAGCGTGAGTTGAATAAGTTGCTTGTAGAATCCCTTAATCCTGAGTTGCTTATATTTGCCTTTTCCATGTGCTCACATGATAAACCTCTATACAAACAAACAATTAATAGAAGTGCTACCAAATTACCACACATATTCAGATTTACAAACTCAACAAACAATGTACACATTCTATTTACAATATATTTACTTACGTTTGAGTATTAGAACAACAAGTTCCTCAAACAGGTTACAAACACAGTGGCAAACAAAGCTGAGAAAGTTTTCCATGTGACAACACCACTTCCTGTCTAATGCTTCTTCTCTTACCCTTTTGAAGCTATCAGGCCACCCTGTACTCAGAGCGCCCCCCTGTGCCCGGGTTAAGCATAGACCAAAAAAAATATATATATTCTGGAACTTAAGTAACAGTATAACTGTTACACACTATCTGCTGTGGGTTTACCATCATTCCTCAAAATATTTTCTTTTGTGTTAATCAGAAGAAAACGAATGCATAGAGGTTTAAAACAACACGAGGATGAGTAAATTATGAAAGAATTTTCATTGAACTATCTCTTTAAGTTGTGCCTTCAGTTGTGTCGAAGATGTTTAAGTCGTCATCATATCAGCTCTGCAAGCCTGTAAAGCAAATAATGAAATAAATTACCATTGACTTCCATCGTAGGAAAAAAATATTTTGGAAGTATCTTTATAAATGATGAAGAAAATATTGTGAAAAATTATTATTAGATAATAATTAGCACACAGCTGATGGTACCTATTAAATTCCATTATTTTTTATTCCTACTATGGGAGTCAATGGTCACTATCTGCTGTGGGTTTACCATCATTCCTCAAAATATTTTCTTTTGTGTTAATCAGAAAAAAACTAATGCATAAATGTTTAAAACAACACAAGGATGAGTAAATTATGAAAGAATTTTCATTGAACCTATGAAATTCCATCATTTTTTTATTCCTACTATGGGAGTCAATGGTCACTATCTGCTGTGGGTTTACCATCATTCCTCAAAATATTTTCTTTTGTGTTAATCAGAAAAAAACTAATGCATACAGGTTTAAAACAATACAAGGATGAGTAAATTGTGAAAGAATTTTCATTGAACCTATAAAATTCCATCATTTTTTTATTCCTACTATGGGAGTCAATGGTCACTATCTGCTGTGGGTTTACCATCATCCCTCAAAATATTTTCTTTTGTGTTAATCAGAAAAAAACTAATGCATCAATATTTAAAACAACACGAGGATGAGTAAATTATGAAAGAATTTTCATTGAACCTATAAAATTCCATCATTTTTTTATTCCTACTATGGGAGTCAATGGTCACTATCTGCTGTGGGTTTACCATCATCCCTCAAAATATTTTCTTTTGTGTTAATCAGAAAAAAACTAATGCATAAATGTTTAAAACAACACGAGGATGAGTAAATTATGAAAGAATTTTCATTGAACCTATAAAATTCCATCATTTTTTTATTCCTACTATGGGAGTCAATGGTCACTATATGCTGTGGGTTTACCATCATCCCTTAAAATATTTTCTTTTGTGTTAATCAGAAAAAAACTAATGCATACAGGTTTAAAACAACACAAGGATGAGTAAATTATGAAATAATTTTCATTTAATCTATAAAATTCCATCATTTTTTTATTCCTACTATGGGAGTCAATGGTCACTATCTGCTGTGGGTTTACCATCATCCCTCAAAATATTTTCTTTTGTGTTAATTAGAAAAAAACTAATGCATAAATGTTTAAAACAACACGAGGATGAGTAAATTATGAAAGAATTTTCATTGTACCTATAAAATTCCATCATTTTTTTATTTCTACTATGGGAGTCAATGGTCACTATCTGCTGTGGGTTTACCATCATTCCTCAAAATATTTTCTTTTGTGTTAATCAGAAGAAAACTAATGCATACAGGTTTAAAACAACACAAGGATGAGTAAATTATGAAAGAATTTTCATTGTACCTATAAAATTCCATCATTTTTTTATTCCTACTATGGGAGTCAATGGTCACTATCTGCTGTGGGTTTACCATCATTCCTCAAAATATTTTCTTTTGTGTTAATCAGAAGAAAACTAATGCATAGAGGTTTAAAACAACACGAGGATGAGTAAATTATGAAAGAATTTTCATTGAACTATCTCTTTAAGTTGTGCCTTCAGTTGTGTCGAAGATGTTTAAGTTGTCATCATATCAGCTCTGCAAGCCTGTAAAGCAAATAATGAAATAAATTACCATTGACTTCCATAGTAGGAAAAAAATATTTTGGAAGTATCTTTAAAAATGATGAAGAAAATATTGTGAAAAATTATTATTAGATTATAATTAGCACACAGCTGATGGTACCTATTAAATTCCATTATTTTTTATTCCTACTATGGGAGTCAATGGTCACTATCTGCTGTGGGTTTACCATCATTCCTCAAAATATTTTCTTTTGTGTTAATCAGAAAAAAACTAATGCATACAGGTTTAAAACAATACAAGGATGAGTAAATTATGAAAGAATTTTCATTGAACCTATAAAATTCCATCATTTTTTTATTCCTACTATGGGAGTCAATGGTCACTATCTGCTGTGGGTTTACCATAATTCCTCAAAAAATTTTCTTTTGTGTTAATCAGAAAAAAACTAATGCATACAGGTTTAAAACAACACAAGGATGAGTAAATTATGAAAGAATTTTCATTGAACCTATAAAAATCCATCAGTTTTTTAATCCTACTATGGGAGTCAATGGTAACTTTCTGCTGTGGGTTTACCATCATTCCTCAAAATATTTTCTTTTGTGTTAATCAGAAAAAAACTAATGCATAAATATTTAAAACAACACGAGGATGAGTAAATTATGAAAGAATTTTCATTGAACCTATAAAAATCCATCAGTTTTTTAATCCTACTATGGGAGTCAATGGTAACTTTCTGCTGTGAGTTTACTATCATTCCTCAAAATATTTTCTTTTGTGTTAATCAGAAAAAAACTAATGCATACAGGTTTAAAACAACACAAGGATGAGTAAATTATGAAATAATTTTCATTTAACCTATAAAATTCCATCATTTTTTTATTCCTACTATGGGAGTCAATGGTCACTATCTGCTGTGAGTTTACTATCATTCCTCAAAATATTTTCTTTTGTGTTAATCAGAAAAAAAACTAATGCATAAATGTTTAAAACAACACAAGGATGAGTAAATTATGAAAGAATTTTCATTGAACCTATGAAATTCCATCTTTTTTTTATTCCTACGATGGGAGTCAATGGTCACTATCTGCTGTGGGTTTACCATAATTCCTCAAAAAATTTTCTTTTGTGTTAATCAGAAAAAAACTAATGCATACAGGTTTAAAACAACACAAGGATGAGTAAATTATGAAAGAATTTTCATTGAACCTATAAAAATCCATCAGTTTTTTAATCCTACTATGGGAGTCAATGGTAACTTTCTGCTGTGGGTTTACCATCATTCCTCAAAATATTTTCTTTTGTGTTAATCAGAAAAAAACTAATGCATAAATATTTAAAACAACACGAGGATGAGTAAATTTCATTGAACCTATAAAAATCCATCAGTTTTTTAATCCTACTATGGGAGTCAATGGTAACTTTCTGCTGTGGGTTTACCATCATTCCTCAAAATATTTTCTTTTGTGTTAATCAGAAAAAAAACTAATGCATACAGGTTTAAAACAACACAAGGATGAGTAAATTATGAAATAATTTTCATTTAACCTATAAAATTCCATCATTTTTTTATTCCTACTATGGGAGTCAATGGTCACTATCTGCTGTGGGTTTACCATCAGTCCTCAAAATATTTTCTTTTGTGTTAATCAGAAAAAAACTAATGCATACAGGTTTAAAACAACACGAGGATGAGTAAATTATGAAAGAATTTTCATTGAACCTATAAAATTCCATCATTTTTTTATTCCTACTATGGGAGTCAATGGTAACTTTCTGCTGTGGGTTTACCATCATTCCTCAAAATATTTTATTTTGTGTTAATCAGAAAAAAACTAATGCATACAGGTTTAAAACAACACAAGGATGAGTAAATTATGAAAGAATTTTCATTGAACCTATAAAAATCCATCATTTTTTTAATCCTACTGTGGGAGTCAATGGTAACTTTCTGCTGTGGGTTTACCATCATTCCTCAAAATATTTTATTTTGTGTTAATCAGAAAAAAACTAATGCATACAGGTTTAAAACAACACAAGGATGAGTAAATTATGAAATAATTTTCATTTAACCTATAAAATTCCATCATTTTTTTATTCCTACTATGGGAGTCAATGGTCACTATCTGCTGTGGGTTAACCATCATTCCTCAAAATATTTTCTTTTGTGTTAATCAGAAAAAAACTAATGCATACAGGTTTAAAACAACACGAGGATGAGTAAATTATGAAATAATTTTCATTTAACCTATAAAATTCCATCATTTTTTTATTCCTACTATGGGAGTCAATGGTAACTTTCTGCTGTGGGTTTACCATCATTCCTCAAAATATTTTATTTTGTGTTAATCAGAAAAAAACTAATGCATACAGGTTTAAAACAACACAAGGATGAGTAAATTATGAAATAATTTTCATTGAACCTATAAAAATCCATCATTTTTTTAATCCTACTATGGGAGTCAATGGTAACTTTCTGCTGTGGGTTTACCATCATTCCTCAAAATATTTTATTTTGTGTTAATCAGAAAAAAACTAATGCATACAGGTTTAAAACAACAAGGATGAGTAAATTATGAAATAATTTTCATTTAACCTATAAAATTCCATCATTTTTTTATTCCTACTATGGGAGTCAATGGTCACTATCTGCTGTGGGTTTACCATCATTCCTCAAAATATTTTATTTTGTGTTAATCAGAAAAAACTAATGTATACAGGTTTAAAATAACACAAGGATGAGTAAATTATGAAAGAATTTTCATTGAACCTATAAAATTCCATCATTTTTTTATTCCTACTATGGGAGTCAATGGTCACTATCTGCTGTGGGTTTACCATCAGTCCTCAAAATATTTTCTTTTGTGTTAATCAGAAAAAAACTAATGCATACAGGTTTAAAACAACACGAGGATGAGTAAATTATGAAAGAATTTTCATTGAACCTATAAAATTCCATCATTTTTTTATTCCTACTATGGGAGTCAATGGTCACTATCTGCTGTGGGTTTACCATCATTCCTCAAAATATTTTATTTTGTGTTAATCAGAAAAAACTAATGTATACAGGTTTAAAATAACACAAGGATGAGTAAATTATGAAAGAATTTTCATTGAACCTATAAAATTCCATCATTTTTTTATTCTTACTATGGGAGTCAATGGTCACTATCTCCTGTGGGTTTACTATCATTCCTCAAAATATTTTCTTTTGTGTTAATCAGAAAAAAACTAATGCATAAATGTTTAAAACAACACGAGGATGAGTAAATTATGAAATAATTTTCATTTAACCTATAAAATTCCATCATTTTTTTATTCCTACTATGGGAGTCAATGGTCACTATCTGCTGTGGGTTTACCATCATTCCTAAAAATATTTTCTTTTTGTGTTAATCAGAAAAAAACTAATGCATACAGGTTTAAAACAACACAAGGATGATTAAATTATGAAAGAATTTTCATTGAACCTATAAAATTCCATCATTTTTTTATTCCTACTATGGGAGTCAATGGTAACTTTCTGCTGTGGGTTTACCATCATTCCTCAAAATATTTTATTTTGTGTTAATCAGAAAAAAACTAATGCATACAGGTTTAAAACAACACAAGGATGAGTAAATTATGAAAGAATTTTCATTGAACCTATAAAAATCCATCATTTTTTTAATCCTACTATGGGAGTCAATGGTAACTTTCTGCTGTGGGTTTACCATCATTCCTCAAAATATTTTATTTTGTGTTAATCAGAAAAAAACTAATGCATACAGGTTTAAAACAACACAAGGATGAGTAAATTATGAAATAATTTTCATTTAACCTATAAAATTCCATCATTTTTTTATTCCTACTATGGGAGTCAATGGTCACTATCTGCTGTGGGTTAACCATCATTCCTCAAAATATTTTCTTTTGTGTTAATCAGAAAAAAACTAATGCATACAGGTTTAAAACAACACGAGGATGAGTAAATTATGAAATAATTTTCATTTAACCTATAAAATTCCATCATTTTTTTATTCCTACTATGGGAGTCAATGGTAACTTTCTGCTGTGGGTTTACCATCATTCCTCAAAATATTTTATTTTGTGTTAATCAGAAAAAAACTAATGCATACAGGTTTAAAACAACACAAGGATGAGTAAATTATGAAATAATTTTCATTGAACCTATAAAAATCCATCATTTTTTTAATCCTACTATGGGAGTCAATGGTAACTTTCTGCTGTGGGTTTACCATCATTCCTCAAAATATTTTCTTTTGTGTTAATCAGAAAAAAACTAATGCATACAGGTTTAAAACAACACGAGGATGAGTAAATTATGAAAGAATTTTCATTGAACCTATAAAATTCCATCATTTTTTTATTCCTACTATGGGAGTCAATGGTCACTATCTGCTGTGGGTTTACCATCATTCCTCAAAATATTTTATTTTGTGTTAATCAGAAAAAACTAATGTATACAGGTTTAAAATAACACAAGGATGAGTAAATTATGAAAGAATTTTCATTGAACCTATAAAATTCCATCATTTTTTTATTCTTACTATGGGAGTCAATGGTCACTATCTCCTGTGGGTTTACTATCATTCCTCAAAATATTTTCTTTTGTGTTAATCAGAAAAAAACTAATGCATAAATGTTTAAAACAACACGAGGATGAGTAAATTATGAAATAATTTTCATTTAACCTATAAAATTCCATCATTTTTTTATTCCTACTATGGGAGTCAATGGTCACTATCTGCTGTGGGTTTACCATCAGTCCTCAAAATATTTTCTTTTGTGTTAATCAGAAAAAAACTAATGCATACAGGTTTAAAACAACACGAGGATGAGTAAATTATGAAAGAATTTTCATTGAACCTATAAAATTCCATCATTTTTTTATTCCTACTATGGGAGTCAATGGTCACTATCTGCTGTGGGTTTACCATCATTCCTCAAAATATTTTATTTTGTGTTAATCAGAAAAAACTAATGTATACAGGTTTAAAATAACACAAGGATGAGTAAATTATGAAAGAATTTTCATTGAACCTATAAAATTCCATCATTTTTTTATTCTTACTATGGGAGTCAATGGTCACTATCTCCTGTGGGTTTACTATCATTCCTCAAAATATTTTCTTTTGTGTTAATCAGAAAAAAACTAATGCATAAATGTTTAAAACAACACGAGGATGAGTAAATTATGAAATAATTTTCATTTAACCTATAAAATTCCATCATTTTTTATTCCTACTATGGGAGTCAATGGTCACTATCTGCTGTGGGTTTACCATCATTCCTAAAAATATTTTCTTTTTGTGTTAATCAGAAAAAAACTTATGCATACAGGTTTAAAACAACACAAGGATGATTAAATTATGAAAGAATTTTCATTGAACCTATAAAATTCCATCATTTTTTTATTCCTACTATGGGAGTCAATGGTCACTATCTGCTGTGGGTTTACCATCATTCCTCAAAATATTTTCTTTTGTGTTAATCAGAAAAAAACTAATGCATACAGGTTTAAAACAACACAAGGATGAGTAAATTATGAAAGAATTTTCATTGAACCTATAAAAATCCATCATTTTTTTAATCCTACTATGGGAGTCAATGGTAACTTTCTGCTGTGGGTTTACCATCATTCCTCAAAATATTTTATTTTGTGTTAATCAGAAAAAAACTAATGCATACAGGTTTAAAACAACAAGGATGAGTAAATTATGAAATAATTTTCATTTAACCTATAAAATTCCATCATTTTTTTATTCCTACTATGGGAGTCAATGGTCACTATCTGCTGTGGGTTTACCATCATTCCTCAAAATATTTTCTTTTGTGTTAATCAGAAAAAAAAAAAAATGCATACAGGTTTAAAACAACACAAGGATGAGTAATCTATGAAATAATTTTCATTTAACCTATAAAATTCCATCATTTTTTTATTCCTACTATGGGAGTCAATGGTCACTATCTGCTGTGGGTTTACCATCATTCCTCAAAATATTTTCTTTTGTGTTAATCAGAAAAAAACTAATGCATAAATGTTTAAAACAACACGAGGATGAGTAAATAATGAAAGAATTTTCATTGTACCTATAAAATTCCATCATTTTTTTATTCCTACTATGGGAGTCAATGGTCACTATGTGCTGTGGGTTTACCATCATTCCTCAAAATATTTTATTTTGTGTTAATCAGAAAAAACTAATGTATACAGGTTTAAAATAACACAAGGATGAGTAAATTATGAAAGAATTTTCATTGAACCTATAAAATTCCATCATTTTTTTATTCTTACTATGGGAGTCAATGTTCACTATCTGCTGTGGGTTTACTATCATTCCTCAAAATATTTTCTTTTTGTGTTAATCAGAAAAAAACTAATGCATACAGGTTTAAAACAACACAAGGATGAGTAAATTGTGAAAGAACTTTCATTGAACCTATAAAATTCCATCAATTTTTTTAATCCTACTATGGGAGTCAATGGTAACTTTCTGCTGTGGGTTTACCATCATTCCTCAAAATATTTTATTTTGTGTTAATCAGAAAAAAACTAATGCATACAGGTTTAAAACAACACAAGGATGAGTAAATTATGAAAGAATTTTCATTGAACCTATAAAAATCCATAATTTTTTTAATCCTACTATGGGAGTCAATGGTAACTTTCTGCTGTGGGTTTACCATCATTCCTCAAAATATTTTATTTTGTGTTAATCAGAAAAAAACTAATGCATACAGGTTTAAAACAACACAAGGATGAGTAAATTATGAAATAATTTTCATTTAACCTATAAAATTCCATCATTTTTTTATTCCTACTATGGGAGTCAATGGTCACTATCTGCTGTGGGTTAACCATCATTCCTCAAAATATTTTCTTTTGTGTTAATCAGAAAAAAACTAATGCATACAGGTTTAAAACAACACAAGGATGAGTAAATTATGAAATAATTTTCATTTAACCTATAAAATTCCATCATTTTTTTATTCCTACTATGGGAGTCAATGGTCACTATCTGCTGTGGGTTAACCATCATTCCTCAAAATATTTTCTTTTGTGTTAATCAGAAAAAAACTAATGCATACAGGTTTAAAACAACACGAGGATGAGTAAATTATGAAAGAATTTTCATTGAACCTATAAAATTCCATCATTTTTTTATTCCTACTATGGGAGTCAATGGTCACTATCTGCTGTGGGTTTACCATCATTCCTCAAAATATTTTATTTTGTGTTAATCAGAAAAAACTAATGTATACAGGTTTAAAATAACACAAGGATGAGTAAATTATGAAAGAATTTTCATTGAACCTATAAAATTCCATCATTTTTTTATTCTTACTATGGGAGTCAATGGTCACTATCTCCTGTGGGTTTACTATCATTCCTCAAAATATTTTCTTTTGTGTTAATCAGAAAAAAACTAATGCATAAATGTTTAAAACAACACGAGGATGAGTAAATTATGAAATAATTTTCATTTAACCTATAAAATTCCATCATTTTTTTATTCCTACTATGGGAGTCAATGGTCACTATCTGCTGTGGGTTTACCATCATTCCTAAAAATATTTTCTTTTTGTGTTAATCAGAAAAAAACTAATGCATACAGGTTTAAAACAACACAAGGATGATTAAATTATGAAAGAATTTTCATTGAACCTATAAAATTCCATCATTTTTTTATTCCTACTATGGGAGTCAATGGTAACTTTCTGCTGTGGGTTTACCATCATTCCTCAAAATATTTTATTTTGTGTTAATCAGAAAAAAACTAATGCATACAGGTTTAAAACAACACAAGGATGAGTAAATTATGAAAGAATTTTCATTGAACCTATAAAAATCCATCATTTTTTTAATCCTACTATGGGAGTCAATGGTAACTTTCTGCTGTGGGTTTACCATCATTCCTCAAAATATTTTAATTTGTGTTAATCAGAAAAAAACTAATGCATACAGGTTTAAAACAACACAAGGATGAGTAAATTATGAAATAATTTTCATTTAACCTATAAAATTCCATCATTTTTTTATTCCTACTATGGGAGTCAATGGTCACTATCTGCTGTGGGTTAACCATCATTCCTCAAAATATTTTCTTTTGTGTTAATCAGAAAAAAACTAATGCATACAGGTTTAAAACAACACGAGGATGAGTAAATTATGAAATAATTTTCATTTAACCTATAAAATTCCATCATTTTTTTATTCCTACTATGGGAGTCAATGGTAACTTTCTGCTGTGGGTTTACCATCATTCCTCAAAATATTTTATTTTGTGTTAATCAGAAAAAAACTAATGCATACAGGTTTAAAACAACACAAGGATGAGTAAATTATGAAATAATTTTCATTGAACCTATAAAAATCCATCATTTTTTTAATCCTACTATGGGAGTCAATGGTAACTTTCTGCTGTGGGTTTACCATCATTCCTCAAAATATTTTATTTTGTGTTAATCAGAAAAAAACTAATGCATACAGGTTTAAAACAACAAGGATGAGTAAATTATGAAATAATTTTCATTTAACCTATAAAATTCCATCATTTTTTTATTCCTACTATGGGAGTCAATGGTCACTATCTGCTGTGGGTTTACCATCATTCCTCAAAATATTTTCTTTTGTGTTAATCAGAAAAAAACTAATGCATACAGGTTTAAAACAACACAAGGATGAGTAAATTATGAAATAATTTTCATTTAACCTATAAAATTCCATCATTTTTTTATTCCTACTATGGGAGTCAATGGTCACTATCTGCTGTGGGTTTACCATCATTCCTCAAAATATTTTCTTTTGTGTTAATCAGAAAAAAACTAATGCATAAATGTTTAAAACAACACGAGGATGAGTAAATAATGAAAGAATTTTCATTGTACCTATAAAATTCCATCATTTTTTTATTCCTACTATGGGAGTCAATGGTCACTATCTGCTGTGGGTTTACCATCATTCCTCAAAATATTTTCTTTTGTGTTAATCAGAAAAAAAACTAATGCATACAGGTTTAAAACAACACGAGGATGAGTAAATTATGAAAGAATTTTCATTGAACCTATAAAATTCCATCATTTTTTTATTCCTACTATGGGAGTCAATGGTCACTATCTGCTGTGGGTTTACCATCATTCCTCAAAATATTTTCTTTTTGTGTTAATCAGAAAAAAACTAATGCATACAGGTTTAAAACAACACAAGGATGAGTAAATTATGAAAGAATTTTCATTGAACCTATAAAAATCCATCATTTTTTTAATCCTACTATGGGAGTCAATGGTAACTTTCTGCTGTGGGTTTACCATCATTCCTCAAAATATTTTCTTTTGTTTTAATCAGACAAAAACTAATGCATACAGCTTTAAAACAACACAAGGATGAGTAAATTATGAAATAATTTTCATTTAACCTATAAAATTCCATCATTTTTTTATTCCTACTATGGGAGTCAATGGTCACTATCTGCTGTGGGTTTACCATCATTCCTCAAAATATTTTCTTTTGTGTTAATCAGAAAAAAACTAATGCATACAGGTTTAAAACAACACGAGGATGAGTAAATTATGAAAGAATTTTCATTTAACCTATAAAATTCCATCATTTTTTTATTCCTACTATAGGAGTCAATGGTCACTATCTGCTGTGGGTTTACCATCATTCCTCAAAATATTTTCTTTTGTGTTAATCAGAAAAAAACTAATGCTTACAGGTTTAAAACAACACGAGGATGAGTAAATTATGAAAGAATTTTCATTGAACCTATAAAATTCCATCAATTTTTTATTCCTACTATGGGAGTCAATGGTCACTATCTGCTGTGGGTTTACCATCATTCCTCAAAATATTTTATTTTGTGTTAATCAGAAAAAACTAATGTATACAGGTTTAAAATAACACAAGGATGAGTAAATTATGAAAGAATTTTCATTGAACCTATAAAATTCCATCATTTTTTTATTCTTACTATGGGGGTCAATGGTCACTATCTGCTGTGGGTTTACTATCATTCCTCAAAAAATTTTCTTTTGTGTTAATCAGAAAAAAACTAATGCATAAATGTTTAAAACAACACAAGGATGAGTAAATTTTGAAAGAATTTTCATTGAACCTATGAAATTCCATCATTTTTTTATTCCTACTATGGGAGTCAATGGTCACTATCTGCTGTGGGTTTACCATCATTCCTCAAAATATTTTCTTTTGTGTTAATCAGAAAAAAACTAATGCATACAGGTTTAAAACAATACAAGGATGAGTAAATTATGAAAGAATTTTCATTGAACCTATAAAATTCCATCATTTTTTTATTCCTACTATGGGAGTCAATGGTCACTATCTGCTGTGGGTTTACCATAATTCCTCAAAAAATTTTCTTTTGTGTTAATCAGAAAAAAACTAATGCATACAGGTTTAAAACAACACAAGGATGAGTAAATTATGAAAGAATTTTCATTGAACCTATAAAAATCCATCAGTTTTTTAATCCTACTATGGGAGTCAATGGTAACTTTCTGCTGTGGGTTTACCATCATTCCTCAAAATATTTTCTTTTGTGTTAATCAGAAAAAAACTAATGCATAAATATTTAAAACAACACGAGGATGAGTAAATTATGAAAGAATTTTCATTGAACCTATAAAAATCCATCAGTTTTTTAATCCTACTATGGGAGTCAATGGTAACTTTCTGCTGTGAGTTTACTATCATTCCTCAAAATATTTTCTTTTGTGTTAATCAGAAAAAAACTAATGCATACAGGTTTAAAACAACACAAGGATGAGTAAATTATGAAATAATTTTCATTTAACCTATAAAATTCCATCATTTTTTTATTCCTACTATGGGAGTCAATGGTCACTATCTGCTGTGAGTTTACTATCATTCCTCAAAATATTTTCTTTTGTGTTAATCAGAAAAAAAACTAATGCATAAATGTTTAAAACAACACAAGGATGAGTAAATTATGAAAGAATTTTCATTGAACCTATGAAATTCCATCTTTTTTTTATTCCTACGATGGGAGTCAATGGTCACTATCTGCTGTGGGTTTACCATAATTCCTCAAAAAATTTTCTTTTGTGTTAATCAGAAAAAAACTAATGCATACAGGTTTAAAACAACACAAGGATGAGTAAATTATGAAAGAATTTTCATTGAACCTATAAAAATCCATCAGTTTTTTAATCCTACTATGGGAGTCAATGGTAACTTTCTGCTGTGGGTTTACCATCATTCCTCAAAATATTTTCTTTTGTGTTAATCAGAAAAAAACTAATGCATAAATATTTAAAACAACACGAGGATGAGTAAATTTCATTGAACCTATAAAAATCCATCAGTTTTTTAATCCTACTATGGGAGTCAATGGTAACTTTCTGCTGTGGGTTTACCATCATTCCTCAAAATATTTTCTTTTGTGTTAATCAGAAAAAAAACTAATGCATACAGGTTTAAAACAACACAAGGATGAGTAAATTATGAAATAATTTTCATTTAACCTATAAAATTCCATCATTTTTTTATTCCTACTATGGGAGTCAATGGTCACTATCTGCTGTGGGTTTACCATCAGTCCTCAAAATATTTTCTTTTGTGTTAATCAGAAAAAAACTAATGCATACAGGTTTAAAACAACACGAGGATGAGTAAATTATGAAAGAATTTTCATTGAACCTATAAAATTCCATCATTTTTTTATTCCTACTATGGGAGTCAATGGTCACTATCTGCTGTGGGTTTACCATCATTCCTCAAAATATTTTCTTTTGTGTTAATCAGAAAAAAACTAATGCATACAGGTTTAAAACAACACAAGGATGAGTAAATTATGAAAGAATTTTCATTGAACCTATAAAAATCCATCATTTTTTTAATCCTACTATGGGAGTCAATGGTAACTTTCTGCTGTGGGTTTACCATCATTCCTCAAAATATTTTATTTTGTGTTAATCAGAAAAAAACTAATGCATACAGGTTTAAAACAACAAGGATGAGTAAATTATGAAATAATTTTCATTTAACCTATAAAATTCCATCATTTTTTTATTCCTACTATGGGAGTCAATGGTCACTATCTGCTGTGGGTTTACCATCATTCCTCAAAATATTTTCTTTTGTGTTAATCAGAAAAAAACTAATGCATACAGGTTTAAAACAACACAAGGATGAGTAAATTATGAAATAATTTTCATTTAACCTATAAAATTCCATCATTTTTTTATTCCTACTATGGGAGTCAATGGTCACTATCTGCTGTGGGTTTACCATCATTCCTCAAAATATTTTCTTTTGTGTTAATCAGAAAAAAACTAATGCATACAGGTTTAAAACAACACAAGGATGAGTAAATTATGAAATAATTTTCATTTAACCTATAAAATTCCATCATTTTTTTATTCCTACTATGGGAGTCAATGGTCACTATCTGCTGTGGGTTTACTATCATTCCTCAAAATATTTTCTTTTGTGTTAATCAGAAAAAAACTAATGCATACAGGTTTAAAACAACACGAGGATGAGTAAATAATGAAAGAATTTTCATTGTACCTATAAAATTCCATCATTTTTTTATTCCTACTATGGGAGTCAATGGTCACTATCTGCTGTGGGTGTACCATCATTCCTCAAAATATTTTCTTTTGTGTTAATCAGAAAAAAACTAATGCATACAGGTTTAAAACAACACAAGGATGAGTAAATTATGAAAGAATTTTCATTGAACCTATAAAAATCCATCAATTTTTTTAATCCTACTATGGGAGTCAATGGTAACTTTCTGCTGTGGGTTTACCATCATTCCTCAAAATATTTTATTTTGTGTTAATCAGAAAAAAACTAATGCATACAGGTTTAAAACAACACAAGGATGAGTAAATTATAAATAATTTTCATTGAACCTATAAAATTCCATCATTTTTTTATTCTTACTATGGGGGTCAATGGTCACTATCTGTTGTGGGTTTACTATCATTCCTCAAAATATTTTCTTTTGTGTTAATCAGAAAAAAACTAATGCATAAATGTTTAAAACAACACGAGGATGAGTAAATTATGAAAGAATTTTCATTGAACCTATAAAATTCCATCATTTTTTTATTCCTACTATGGGAGTCAATGGTCACTATCTGCTGTGGGTTTACCATCATTCCTAAAAATATTTTCTTTTTGTGTTAATCAGAAAAAAACTAATGCATACAGGTTTAAAACAACACAAGGATGAGTCAATTTTGAAAGAATTTTCATTGAACCTATAAAATTCGATCATTTTTTTAGTCCTACTATGGGATTCAATGGTCACTATCTGCTGTGGGTTTACCATCATTCCTCAAAATATTTTCTTTTGTGTTAATCAGAAAAAAGAATAATGCATACAGGTTTAAAACAACACAAGGATGAGTAAATTATGAAAGAATTTTCATTGAACCTATAAAATTCCATCATTTTTTTATTCCTACTATGGGAGTCAATGGTCACTATCTGCTGTGGGTTTACCATCATTCCTAAAAATATTTTCTTTTTGTGTTAATCAGAAAAAAACTAATGCATACAGGTTTAAAACAACACAAGGATGAGTAAATTATGAAAGAATTTTCATAGAACCTATAAAAATCCATCATTTTTTTAATCCTACTATGGGAGTCAATGGTAACTTTCTGCTGTGGGTTTACCATCATTCCTCAAAATATTTTCTTTTGTTTTAATCAGACAAAAACTAATGCATACAGCTTTAAAACAACACAAGGATGAGTAAATTATGAAATAATTTTCATTTAACCTATAAAATTCCATCATTTTTTTATTCCTACTATGGGAGTCAATGGTCACTATCTGCTGTGGGTTTACCATCATTCCTCAAAATATTTTCTTTTGTGTTAATCAGAAAAAAACTAATGCATACAGGTTTAAAACAACACAAGGATGAGTAAATTATGAAAGAATTTTCATTGAACCTATAAAAATCCATCAGTTTTTTAATCCTACTATGGGAGTCAATGGTAACTTTCTGCTGTGGGTTTACCATCATTCCTCAAAATATTTTCTTTTGTGTTAATCAGAAAAAAACTAATGCATAAATATTTAAAACAACACGAGGATGAGTAAATTATGAAAGAATTTTCATTGAACCTATAAAAATCCATCAGTTTTTTAATCCTACTATGGGAGTCAATGGTAACTTTCTGCTGTGGGTTTACCATCATTCCTCAAAATATTTTCTTTTGTGTTAATCAGAAAAAAACTAATGCATACAGGTTTAAAGGCATTCCATGCAGTTTGATGTTTTTGTCAAACAGCGACCCCTAGAGTCACTGGGGAAAACTTGCAACTGTCGTAATTTCGCACGCCCACTCTGTATGTACCTGTTAGGATAGTGTTGGGCTTGAGATGGACTTCGAAGATAATGACCAGGGAATGTTTCACAGTTTCATACAAATATTAGGCTACTGCATGTCTACTAAACTACAGATGATGGTAATAGGATAATATGAAGTTTATGCCAAGTGTAGAGTAGGCATATAATAATAAAAGTAGCCTACCGCGTTTGCTGGCTTATTACGTTTTTACAAGATTGCAGCTTAATCACAAGTAAACAGTCTATAGTCTAACGTTATGTCTACTGTATAATTTCATTTGTTTTTTAATTGTAATGTAAACATTACAAAATGTATTGACAAAGTTAATTGTATACGTTGCATTATTTCATAACATTGGCCGTTATTCGTTGGCCATAAGCAATCGAAATTAGACAAATGACTACGTACACATCACAACACAACACTTGAGTTTAGATGGCCAAAAAAAACATGTAAGAGAAACGAGTGTTTGTTAGCAAGTCTGCTAAATGCTCTTATGATCGTAAGCTAGCTAGACCCTTGTTGAAGTTATTTTACTGGTCTAATTATCAACACTGGATGAATGAACAGCTTAGTAAAAAAATACACACTACAAGCAAGCGCAACCACATACAACATAGACCGCAAACAAATTTACAAATAAAAGATTTACTTACTTGTCCATCAACAAGATCGCCAGATCAGCATCCCTTTTGCATCCAGGGCTGTCTATTAGCCCACGCCAACGAGTAAAAACCTGACCGCGTGGGACTCTTGTCCGGTTCCTAACTCGGTCAGATTCTCTTTTTCGCTTTCTACTCTCTTCCGAACGGATTTTCTTAGCTGTTTCCCTCATCGAGCATCACGTCTCAAATGCGCGCGTGCAGTTGTTGTTACAGGCTTGTTGTTACAGGCTTGTTTGACTTCGTGCAGCGCTGCAGGAACCAACAGCCGGATGACGTCAAAGTGCCGTCTCGGATCATTCTCGCGGTACTTTTACGTCATCCGACTGCCGGTTCTTGCAGCGCTGCACGAAGTCGAACAAGCCTAACGTGTGTGACGTCGTTGCCGTAAAGCAAGTCGTGATTCTCGCGAGATTTGTCAGGGGCGGTTCTCTCAAGCTTGCATTGCTGGTTTTGGTAGCGGCGTCCTTCCCGAGCTTCAACAGGGGGATGATTCGCCATACTATGACTTCGTTTACCATCGAAATGACTTTGAAGCTGTTATATTAAGGTAAAATAACTGCATAGTGTGTCTTTAAAACAACACAAGGATGAGTAAATTATGAAATAATTTTCATTTAACCTATAAAATTCCATCATTTTTTTATTCCTACTATGGGAGTCAATGGTCACTATCTGCTGTGAGTTTACTATCATTCCTCAAAATATTTTCTTTTGTGTTAATCAGAAAAAAAACTAATGCATAAATGTTTAAAACAACACAAGGATGAGTAAATTATGAAAGAATTTTCATTGAACCTATGAAATTCCATCATTTTTTTATTCCTACTATGGGAGTCAATGGTCACTATCTGCTGTGGGTTTACCATAATTCCTCAAAAAATTTTCTTTTGTGTTAATCAGAAAAAAACTAATGCATACAGGTTTAAAACAACACAAGGATGAGTAAATTATGAAAGAATTTTCATTGAACCTATAAAAATCCATCAGTTTTTTAATCCTACTATGGGAGTCAATGGTAACTTTCTGCTGTGGGTTTACCATCATTCCTCAAAATATTTTCTTTTGTGTTAATCAGAAAAAAACTAATGCATAAATATTTAAAACAACACGAGGATGAGTAAATTATGAAAGAATTTTCATTGAACCTATAAAAATCCATCAGTTTTTTAATCCTACTATGGGAGTCAATGGTAACTTTCTGCTGTGGGTTTACCATCATTCCTCAAAATATTTTCTTTTGTGTTAATCAGAAAAAAAACTAATGCATACAGGTTTAAAACAACACAAGGATGAGTAAATTATGAAATAATTTTCATTTAACCTATAAAATTCCATCATTTTTTTATTCCTACTATGGGAGTCAATGGTCACTATCTGCTGTGAGTTTACTATCATTCCTCAAAATATTTTCTTTTGTGTTAATCAGAAAAAAAAACTAATGCATAAATGTTTAAAACAACACAAGGATGAGTAAATTATGAAAGAATTTTCATTGAACCTATGAAATTCCATCATTTTTTTATTCCTACTATGGGAGTCAATGGTCACTATCTGCTGTGGGTTTACCATCATTCCTCAAAATATTTTCTTTTGTGTTAATCAGAAAAAAACTAATGCATACAGGTTTAAAACAATACAAGGATGAGTAAATTATGAAAGAATTTTCATTGAACCTATAAAATTCCATCATTTTTTATTCCTACTATGGGAGTCAATGGTCACTATCTGCTGTGGGTTTACCATCATCCCTCAAAATATTTTCTTTTGTGTTAATCAGAAAAAAACTAATGCATAAATGTTTAAAACAACACGAGGATGAGTAAATTATGAAAGAATTTTCATTGTACCTATAAAATTCCATCATTTTTTTATTTCTACTATGGGAGTCAATGGTCACTATCTGCTGTGGGTTTACTATCATTCCTCAAAATATTTTCTTTTGTGTTAATCAGAAAAAAAACTAATGCATAAATGTTTAAAACAACACAAGGATGAGTAAATTATGAAAGAATTTTCATTGAACCTATGAAATTCCATCATTTTTTTATTCCTACTATGGGAGTCAATGGTCACTATCTGCTGTGGGTTTACCATCATTCCTCAAAATATTTTCTTTTGTGTTAATCAGAAAAAAACTAATGCATACAGGTTTAAAACAACACAAGGATGAGTAAATTATGAAAGAATTTTCATTGTACCTATAAAATTCCATCATTTTTTATTCCTACTATGGGAGTCAATGGTCACTATCTGCTGTGGGTTTACCATCATTCCTCAAAATATTTTCTTTTGTGTTAATCAGAAAAAAACTAATGCATACAGGTTTAAAACAACACGAGGATGAGTAAATTATGAAAGAATTTTCATTGAACCTATACAATTCCATCATTTTTTTATTCCTACTATGGGAGTCAATGGTCACTATCTGCTGTGGGTTTACCATCATTCCTCAAAATATTTTATTTTGTGTTAATCAGAAAAAACTAATGCATACAGGTTTAAAACAACACAAGGATGAGTAAATTATGAAAGAATTTTCATTTAACCTATAAAATTCCATCATTTTTTAATTCCTACTATGGGAGTCAATGGTCACTATCTGCTGTGGGTTTACCATCATTCCTCAAAATATTTTATTTTGTGTTAATCAGAAAAAAACTAATGTATGCAGGTTTAAAGCAACACAAAGATGAGTAAATTATGAAAGAATTTTCATTGAACCTATAAAATTCCATCATTTTTTTATTCTTACTATGGGAGTCAATGGTCACTTGTAACACTTCTCAAAATACTAAGTAATGCCACACAAAAGAAATTGAGGGACCAGAGACCATTGCTGTTATGTGAGTCATATATATAATATATTAAATTCATTCATATGTAGACATGTACATCCAAGTAGGAACAGGCATGAGTAGAAAACACATAATCATTTAGTCCAGAAAGTTTCAGTATCAATTCAGTTCATAGATAGTCCATTGAAATGAGTCCCTTGAATATACAGTGTTCAGTAAATCAGTACCAAAGCATCTTAGCTTGCTTCTGAAGACCTTGAAGATGTCACAACCAGCGTGAGTTGAATAAGTTGCTTGTAGAATCCCTTAATCCTGAGTTGCTTATATTTGCCTTTTCCATGTGCTCACATGATAAACCTCTATACAAACAAACAATTAATAGAAGTGCTACCAAATTACCACACATATTCAGATTTACAAACTCAACAAACAATGTACACATTCTATTTACAATATATTTACTTACGTTTGAGTATTAGAACAACAAGTTCCTCAAACAGGTTACAAACACAGTGGCAAACAAAGCTGAGAAAGTTTTCCATGTGACAACACCACTTCCTGTCTAATGCTTCTTCTCTTACCCTTTTGAAGCTATCAGGCCACCCTGTACTCAGAGCGCCCCCCTGTGCCCGGGTTAAGCATAGACCAAAAAAAAATATATATATTCTGGAACTTAAGTAACAGTATAACTGTTACACACCCGTCCCCTCAAAGAAAATCTTTAAACAGTTCCATAGAACCTCTTCAATTTTTCAACATGGTAAGTATCCCTTTGATTTGAATTATCCAACATCAATACTCTGTAATTAACATTATTATACCTTTTTAAGATTTTTGCAGGACCTTACCACTTTGGAGCTAGTTTGGCCATGAAGGAATTAGCAGCACTAGACAGAGGGTGAGTGAGAACCCAAACCAAATCTCCCTCTTCAAAAGACTCAGATCTTCTGCATCTATTGTAGTATTTGGCTTGTCTTTCTTGAGCTTGGCTAGTCCTGTTCCTCACGTGTTCTAGAAGAGCTCTCTGCTTTTCCAGTGTGCTGTGGGCTACATGATCAGGATTGGGTGGCTTGTGGATTAGTCTCTCTAGTGGACCCTTCAACTTGCGTCCTAGTGCGATCTCGGCCGGAGTGAGATCAGTACTCTCTTGCCAGGCTGAGTTGATTGCATACCTGAATTCAGGAATCCACTTGTCCCATTCCCGGTGGTTATCATGAACATAAGATGCAATCATTGTCTTTAAGGTTTTGTTAACCCTTTCAGTTAGGTTGGTCTGAGGATGATAGGCTGTGGAAAGCTTTTGTACTACTCCCCATCTTTTGCAAGAGTCATTAAGTAACTGAGACGTAAACTGAGGTCCACGATCCGAAACTAAATATGCTGGAGCTCCCCACCGTGTGAACATTTCTTTAGCACATAGATGGCTGTACTGTGGTGCCATCTTCCACGGTTAGGAACTTAGGTGTGATGTTCGACAGCAACTTATCCTTTGATAGTCATATCGCCAACGTCTGCCGCACAGCATTCTTCCATCTTAGAAATATCTCAAAAATACGCCATATACTGTCTACATCTGACACAGAGAAGCTTATTCATGCTTTTATGACCTCTAGAATAGACTATTGTAACTCGCTACTCGGGGGATGCCATTCAAATCAGGTCAACAAGCTTCAGCTAGTTCAAAACGCTTCTGCAAGGGTACTTACTCGATCTAAGAAGTATGACCACATAAGCCCAATTCTGGCATCTTTACACTGGCTACCAGTTAAATATCGCATCCAATTTAAAATATCACTAATCACCTACAAAGCTTTAAATGGCTTAGCACCCTCATATCTTAGAGAATTACTATCAGAATACAATCCATCACGCACACTACGGTCGCAAAATTCTGGCCTATTGATTATCCCTAGACTATCAAAAGTGTCTAAAAGTGGAAGATCCTTTTCCTACTTAGCCCCTAAGCTCTGGAATGATTTACCAACCGATGTCCGAGAATCAGACACAGTCGATCATTTTAAATCTAGACTTAAAACTTTTCTCTTCAACAAAGCATTCGCATAATTTGTCTAGTAAAGGTTCTTAACTCGCAATAGTTATTTTCACGGAACAAAGCACTCACGGTCATAACACAGACCAACCAAATAAATAAATAAAAACCTTTTCTACATGAACACTTAAAATGAATTGCATTAAATAGTTTGCCACCGTTTGCCACTGAACCTGCATTAACGACGACAGTGGGGCTTCCGGCCTTAGTCAAACGGTTTGGCACGTATGGTCGGGTTGCGATTTTGGTGCTTTCGTGTGTCTTGTGAATAGTATGCCATACAGACCCGTTTGCCACTGAACCTGCATTAACGACGACAGTGGGGCCTCCAGCCTTAGTCAAACGGGTTGGTATGTATGGTCGGGTTGCGTTTTTCGCGCTTTCATGTGTCTTGTGAATAGTATGCCATACATACCCGTTTGCCACTGAACCTGCATTAACGACGACAGTGGGGCCTCCAGCCTTAGTCAAACGGGTTGGCACGTATGGTCGGGTTGCGATTTTGGCGCTATCGTAAGTCTTATGAATAGTATGCAATACAGACCCGTTTGCCACTGAACCTGCATTAACGACGACAGTGGGGCCTCCAGCCTTAGTCAAACGGGTTGGTATGTATGGTCGGGTCGCGTTTTTCGCGCATTCGTGTGTCTTGTGAATAGTATGCCATACATACCCATTTGCCACTGAACCTGCATTAACGACGACAGTGGGGCCTCCAGCCTTAGTCAAACGGGTTGGCACGTATGGTCTGGTTGCGTTTTTCGCGCTTTCGTGTGTCTTGTGAATAGTATGCCATACAGACCCGTTTGCCACTGAACCTGCATTAACGACGACAGTGGGGCCTCAAGCCTTAGTCAAACGGGTTAGCACGTATGGTCGGGTTGCGATGTTTTTGGCGTTTTCTCCTGGTCCTGTAAATGGTATACAATATAGACCCGTTTGCCACTGAACCTGCATTAACGACGACAGTGGGGCTTTAGGCCTTAGTCAAACGGGTCGTCAGGTTTCATTTTCTCTTAAAGATCGGAAGGCGACCCTTATTTACCATATATACCCTCGCATTGGGCCCCCAATTTGCTAAATCCTCAACTGTGGATAATATAATTATGCCGCAATATTTAGTCTGTCTGGAACTAAGCTGAGTTAAACCACATCACTGTGTGACACTTCAATACATATGAACGGCCGCTACGCTAATACGATTTTGTTTTTCTCTCCCTGTCTCGTCCTCGACCCGAGGACGAGACAAACAGACCCAGTCCCGGTAGATGTGAAAGTCGGCACACCTCTGATCTACTGGCTGTCCTTCAACGTTATGCCCAGCTGATACCTGACCAACGATCACCGGCAGAACCGCTTAATCTCCGCTAAATCTCCATTTCCGTTCTCCCAAGGGTTTTTCCCTCCTAGGACTTATTTTTCCTCGGATAAAAGCCCGGGGTTTTTTTTTCTCCTAGGGGGTTTTTCACCCCGGGGAGGCAGCCTTTTTGGGCTTTACCTAGCTTCCTCTTCTATACGTTGCTTTAGTAATACGTGCAATTATAATATTGAGTCATAGCCGCAGCAAATTTAACTGCTCATGCTATCATGTATTCTGTTGTGCTATCTGTCGTTTTCTGTGCTTTTCACTGCTTCTATTTATGTAAAGCTGCTTTGAAACAATTGACTTTTGTGAAAAGCGCTATATAAATAAAATTGAATTGAATTGAATTGAATTGAATTGAATTGAATTGAATTGAATTGAATAGTCAGAATGTTGGCTATGAGGTGTGTTTTTGCAGAACGTAGAGGAAAAAGCTCTACCCACTTACTACAATAATCCACAAAGACTAACAAGTATTCATTGGACCGTACAGTTTTTGGAAAAGGACCCATCAGATCTACTCCCAACATATGTCCCGGTTCCACCACTGGGGTTGATTGCAGCAATCCTGACAGCTTCGCAATCCTTGGTTTATAGGCTTGACATGTCCTGCACTGAGTGCAAAAGTTCCAAACATCTTTACGAACCTCAGGCCAATAGACATTGTCCAGTAATCTCCTTAATGTCTTCATTCTACCCAGGTGTCCGCTCAATGGATTGGAGTGAGCAAATTGCATAAAGGCTTCTCTTAATGATGTGGGTATGATCAACTGGTAAGTACATCCAAGCTGCTTGTCGGGTACTCTCCGAAATAAATACTCATTCTGTATGATGTATGCCATGCGGTCAGTGTCTGAAGCAGGTTGTTTGGCCAAATCCCACATACCCTGTAATGAAGAATCCAGCTTTTGGACCTTCCCTATCTCATCCCAGCTGACAGGTAAGTTAGAATCTGGTTTGTTAGGTTGACATAATACGATGTGGCCTGTTAATTCCTGTATTGGTATGCCTCTGGAAAGAGCATCGGGTACCACGTTACAGGATCCCTTACGATACTTCACCGTGAAATTGAAAGCTTGCAGCCTTAAAGCCCACCTGGTCAAACGTGATGAGGGTTTGGGGTGATTAAACACCCAGGTCAAAGCAGAATGATCTGTGAGTACTTCGAAATTCCTTCCTTCCAAGTATTGTCTCCACCTCTCTACAGCCCACACTACTGCTAAACATTCCTTTTCTGCAGTAGAATACGACTTCTCTGCTCCATGCAGAAGTCGTGAAGCATAGGCAATGACATGTTCTAAACCATCAAACTCTTGGGTTAGTACAGCTCCCAGTCCTATATCACTAGCATCTGTCTGTACCTTAAAGTCCTTGGTAAAATCAGGTGGCATTAAAATAGGTGTTTTTTGTAGGGCCTCTTTGAGATCATTGAATGCATTTTGACATTCTGCTGTCCAATTCCAAGCGACATCCTTAGCCTTCAGTGCATGTAACGGTGCTGCTCGTTCTGAAAAATGGGGAATGAAGCGATGGTACCAACTTGCAAGACCCACAAATCTGTGCACTTCTTTGACATTCCTAGGTTCAGGAAAATCTTGAATAGCTTTGACCTTAGAAGCTTCAGTACGTACCCCTTCCTCAGAAACTACATGTCCTAGATAAGTGATAGTTTTTTGCATCATAGAACATTTCTTGAGGTTGAGTGTCAATCCTGAGATTTCCAGCTTTGCAAAGAGTTGTTTGAGATGTCGAAAGTGGTCTGGAATGGTTTTCGAATATACCACAATGTCATCGAGATAGACGAAACAAAACTTTCCAAGGTATTCTTTCAGAACATTGTTCATGAGCCTCTGAAATGTAGCAGCAGAGTTTTTAAGGCCAAAGGGAAGACTGAGAAATTCAAATTGAGCATTTTTGATCACAAAGGCTGTTTTCTGAATACTATCCTCATCCATTCCTACTTGCCAATAACCGGATTTAAGATCTAAAGTACTGAAGATGGTTGCTCCATACAAGGACTCTAGAATATCTTGAATTTGGGGCATTGGAAATCCATCCAATGGAGTTTTGGAATTCAGTGCTCTGTAATCTACACAAAAGCGGGTGCTACCATCTTTCTTAGGTACCAGAACCACTGGGGCTGCCCAAGGGGAAACAGAAGGTCTTATAATTCCTCTGTCCAGCATGCTTTCCACTTCCTTTTCTATAAACTTTTGCTTGTCTACTGAAACAGGGTAGGCTTTCTTACTTACAGGTATCTCATTGAGGGTATTGATCCGATGACGAATCAAAGTGGTGTGCCCTAAAGAATCTGTACACACAGTAGGCCAGTCAAGCATTAGCCCTTCTAGCTGGCGTTTCTGTGCTTTGGATACTTCAGCTTGATCCGTTATCTCCTTTATGGTGATATGAGAGGTGGAAGGCGTTGTTATTGAGGGCAGTGCAATATGTAGGCTAACTGAGGGTGAAAGTGAAGAAGCTATGAAACAATGACGTGTATCACCTTCTTCCGGTAGAGTGTAAGTGGAGTTCTTAAAATCAAGATTAATCCCTGAAGTTATCAAGAATTCGAGTCCTAGAACAATTGGAAAGGTCAAGTCATTGTCCCTCATCACATAGGCCTTTAGAGGATACTTGTGTCCATGGACTGTACCCTGCCACATTATTTTACCTACAGCCGTCTGTAGATACCCATTCGCAAGGGAAAACGACTGTCCTCTACTTGACTGCAAGATTTCATGATTTGCTTTCAGCTGTCTCCAACAGGACTCCTGCAGTAGTGAATAAGTGCTCCCAGTATCTAATATTGCTTGATATGTTTGTCCTTTGATGGTTATAGGCAATGTTAATGTAGTTATTACTCTTCCATCTTTCTCGGAACATACAGCTATATGTGGATTACCTTGTCGTCCTCTGTTCGACTTGTTGGTGTCCGCAGGTTTAAAGGATGTTTCCTGGTGCCTCTGCCTCCAGAAGGCTCTCTCTTCACCAATATCTCTCTCCACAAGTGTTCCTACACGCACCAAATCATCTACAGTAGTTACAGTACCTCTTAAAATGCTGGCTATTCTTGGATTGCAGTTCCGAAGCATTGCCTGTAGGATCTCTCGTTCTGTCATAGCAGGTTTCAATCTCAAACATAACGCTCTATACTGAAATGCAAATGTCCTAATGTTCTCATCCACTCTTTGTTTCCTCTCCCGTATCCTCCGTTCTACCTCTACCTCGTGATCATCAGACAGAAAAGATTGAAGAAAAGCAGCTTTGAACTCTGCCCATGTTCTCACTTTCTTCTTCTCAGCTACCCACCAGTCTTTAGCTGTGTATGTTAGCACAGAAGGTAACATAGACAGAATTTCAACATCACTCAAAGGTTGTACTGCTAGATATTCTTCACATCGTTCTAGGTAGGCAATGGGATCTTCATTTTCTAGACTTCCAAACTTTGGGAACTCTGTAAAACTCCAATAAAAATAATGGATAGGGCGAAAGGAACTATGGGCTCCTAATACTGAACTGAAATCTGGAGTAGATGTGCCTCCCTTTGAAGACAGAATCAATGCTTTTAGTTGACCATCTCTACGCTTCAAGCAATCCATAATTGTTCGTCCCAGTTCCTGGACTTTTGTTTCTATCGTATCCTTTGTGTGGTTACATTCATCCCTGAACTTAGTAGTTAATGTATCTTCCAATTGTTGCACCTGTATGTGAGAGTCTTTTTGTTGATTTAACATATGTTGCAAATGTTGTAACTGACTTTCCAAAGAAACCATCCTATTATTTTGCTCATGTAACTCTTGATGCAGACCTTTAAAATGTTCAATGGAGGAACTTTCCAACGCATCTACTTTAGCTTCAATTTTATGCATTCTGGATGCCATGATCATTGTTAACAAACTTTCCTCTTCCTCGTCTGGAGGAGGTGGTGGAGGTAGCATCAAATCATCATACTCACATTCCTGTTCTTCATTTTCAAAATATAAACTACTGAAGGACTGAATAAGATCCTGCATGGGTTCACGATGAGTAGTGAAAGGCTCGGTAGAGTAATCTGTTGGTAAAGGTTGCTCACCCTCTGTCTCCTCAAAACAAGTGGCCATTTTTTATCCAGTTAACACAGTGTTTAAAGTAATTCTAGCTTCTAGAACACATACTATTTTGTTGGTTATAAAACTATGACCCCCAAACACGACTCACATAAGTTAATGCATGTATCTCATTCAGATCTAGTTGGTTTTACTAATAATTCTACTCAGGTCCCTGTTCGGGCGCCATATTTTATGTAACACTTCTCAAAATACTAAGTAATGCCACACAAAAGAAATTGAGGGACCAGAGACCATTGCTGTTATGTGAGTCATATATATAATATATTAAATTCATTCATATGTAGACATGTACATCCAAGTAGGAACAGGCATGAGTAGAAAACACATAATCATTTAGTCCAGAAAGTTTCAGTATCAATTCAGTTCATAGATAGTCCATTGAAATTAGTCCCTTGAATATACAGTGTTCAGTAAATCAGTACCAAAGCATCTTAGCTTGCTTCTGAAGACCTTGAAGATGTCACAACCAGCGTGAGTTGAATAAGTTGCTTGTAGAATCCCTTAATCCTGAGTTGCTTATATTTGCCTTTTCCATGTGCTCACATGATAAACCTCTATACAAACAAACAATTAATAGAAGTGCTACCAAATTACCACACATATTCAGATTTACAAACTCAACAAACAATGTACACATTCTATTTACAATATATTTACTTACGTTTGAGTATTAGAACAACAAGTTCCTCAAACAGGTTACAAACACAGTGGCAAACAAAGCTGAGAAAGTTTTCCATGTGACAACACCACTTCCTGTCTAATGCTTCTTCTCTTACCCTTTTGAAGCTATCAGGCCACCCTGTACTCAGAGCGCCCCCCTGTGCCCGGGTTAAGCATAGACCAAAAAAAATATATATATTCTGGAACTTAAGTAACAGTATAACTGTTACACACTATCTGCTGTGGGTTTACCATCATCCCTCAAAATATTTTCTTTTGTGTTAATCAGAAAAAAACTAATGCATCAATATTTAAAACAACACGAGGATGAGTAAATTATGAAAGAATTTTCATTGAACCTATAAAATTCCATCATTTTTTTATTCCTACTATGGGAGTCAATGGTCACTATCTGCTGTGGGTTTACCATCATCCCTCAAAATATTTTCTTTTGTGTTAATCAGAAAAAAACTAATGCATAAATGTTTAAAACAACACGAGGATGAGTAAATTATGAAAGAATTTTCATTGAACCTATAAAATTCCATCATTTTTTTATTCCTACTATGGGAGTCAATGGTCACTATATGCTGTGGGTTTACCATCATCCCTTAAAATATTTTCTTTTGTGTTAATCAGAAAAAAACTAATGCATACAGGTTTAAAACAACACAAGGATGAGTAAATTATGAAATAATTTTCATTTAATCTATAAAATTCCATCATTTTTTTATTCCTACTATGGGAGTCAATGGTCACTATCTGCTGTGGGTTTACCATCATCCCTCAAAATATTTTCTTTTGTGTTAATTAGAAAAAAACTAATGCATAAATGTTTAAAACAACACGAGGATGAGTAAATTATGAAAGAATTTTCATTGTACCTATAAAATTCCATCATTTTTTTATTTCTACTATGGGAGTCAATGGTCACTATCTGCTGTGGGTTTACCATCATTCCTCAAAATATTTTCTTTTGTGTTAATCAGAAGAAAACTAATGCATACAGGTTTAAAACAACACAAGGATGAGTAAATTATGAAAGAATTTTCATTGTACCTATAAAATTCCATCATTTTTTTATTCCTACTATGGGAGTCAATGGTCACTATCTGCTGTGGGTTTACCATCATTCCTCAAAATATTTTCTTTTGTGTTAATCAGAAGAAAACTAATGCATAGAGGTTTAAAACAACACGAGGATGAGTAAATTATGAAAGAATTTTCATTGAACTATCTCTTTAAGTTGTGCCTTCAGTTGTGTCGAAGATGTTTAAGTTGTCATCATATCAGCTCTGCAAGCCTGTAAAGCAAATAATGAAATAAATTACCATTGACTTCCATAGTAGGAAAAAAATATTTTGGAAGTATCTTTAAAAATGATGAAGAAAATATTGTGAAAAATTATTATTAGATTATAATTAGCACACAGCTGATGGTACCTATTAAATTCCATTATTTTTTATTCCTACTATGGGAGTCAATGGTCACTATCTGCTGTGGGTTTACCATCATTCCTCAAAATATTTTCTTTTGTGTTAATCAGAAGAAAACTAATGCATAGAGGTTTAAAACAACACGAGGATGAGTAAATTATGAAAGAATTTTCATTGAACTATCTCTTTAAGTTGTGCCTTCAGTTGTGTCGAAGATGTTTAAGTTGTCATCATATCAGCTCTGCAAGCCTGTAAAGCAAATAATGAAATAAATTACCATTGACTTCCATAGTAGGAAAAAAATATTTTGGAAGTATCTTTAAAAATGATGAAGAAAATATTGTGAAAAATTATTATTAGATTATAATTAGCACACAGCTGATGGTACCTATTAAATTCCATTATTTTTTATTCCTACTATGGGAGTCAATGGTCACTATCTGCTGTGGGTTTACCATCATTCCTCAAAATATTTTATTTTGTGTTAATCAGAAAAAATCTAATGTATACAGGTTTAAAACAACACAAGGATGAGTAAATTATGAAAGAATTTTCATTGAACCTATAAAATTCCATCATTTTTTTATTCTTACTATGGGAGTCAATGGTCAGTATCTGCTGTGGGTTTACTATCATTCCTCAAAATATTTTCTTTTGTGTTAATCAGAAAAAAACTAATGCATAAATGTTTAAAACAACACAAGGATGAGTAAATTATGAAAGAATTTTCATTGAACCTATGAAATTCCATCATTTTTTTATTCTTACTATGGGAGTCAATGGTCACTATCTGCTGTGGGTTTACCATAATTCCTCAAAAAAATTTCTTTTGTGTTAATCAGAAAAAAACTAATGCATACAGGTTTAAAACAACACAAGGATGAGTAAATTATGAAAGAATTTTCATTGAACCTATAAAATTCCATCATTTTTTTATTCCTACTATGGGAGTCAATGGTAACTTTCTGCTGTGGGTTTACCATCATTCCTCAAAATATTTTCTTTTGTGTTAATCAGAAAAAAAGTAATGCATAAATATTTAAAACAACACGAGGATGAGTAAATTATGAAAGAATTTTCATTGAACTTATAAAAATCCATCAGTTTTTTAATCCTACTATGGGAGTCAATGGTAACTTTCTGCTGTGGGTTTACCATCATTCCTCAAAATATTTTCTTTTGTGTTAATCAGAAAAAAACTAATGCATACAGGTTTAAAACAACACAAGGATGAGTAAATTATGAAATAATTTTCATTTAACCTATAAAATTCCATCATTTTTTTATTCCTACTATGGGAGTCAATGGTCACTATCTGCTGTGAGTTTACCATCATCCCTCAAAATATTTTCTTTTGTGTTAATCAGAAAAAAACTAATGCATAAATGTTTAAAACAACACGAGGATGAGTAAATTATGAAAGAATTTTCATTGTACCTATAAAATTCCATCATTTTTTTATTCCTACTATGGGAGTCAATGGTCACTATCTGCTGTGGGTTTACCATCATTCCTCAAAATCTTTTGTGTTAATCAAAAGAAAACTAATGCATAGAGGTTTAAAACAACACGAGGATGAGTAAATTATGAAAGAATTTTCATTGAACTATTTCTTTAAGTTGTGCCTTCAGTTGTGTCGAAGATGTTTAAGTCGTCATCATATCAGCTCTGCAAGCCTGTAAAGCAAATAATGAAATAAATTACCATTGACTTCCATAGTAGGAAAAAAATATTTTGGAAGTATCTTTAAAAATGATGAAGAAAATATTGTGAAAAATTATTATTAGATTATAATTAGCACACAGCTGATGGTACCTATTAAATTCCATTATTTTTTATTCCTACTATGGGCGTCAATTGTCACTATCTGCTGTGGGTTTACCATCATTCCTCAAAATATTTTATTTTGTGTTAATCAGAAAAAAACTAATGTATGCAGGTTTAAAGCAACACAAAGATGAGTAAATTATGAAAGAATTTTCATTGAACCTATAAAATGCCATCATTTTTTTATTCTTACTATGGGAGTCAATGGTCACTATCTGCTGTGGGTTTACTATCATTCCTCAAAATATTTTCTTTTGTGTTAATCAGAAAAAAAACTAATGCATAAATGTTTAAAACAACACAAGGATGAGTAAATTATGAAAGAATTTTCATTGAACCTATAAAATTCCATCATTTTTTTATTCCTACTATGGGAGTCAATGGTCACTATCTGCTGTGGGTTTACCATCATCCCTTAAAATATTTTCTTTTGTGTTAATCAGAAAAAAACTAATGCATACAGGTTTAAAACAACACAAGGATGAGTAAATTATGAAATAATTTTTATTTAACCTATAAAATTCCATCATTTTTTATTCCTACTATGGGAGTCAATGGTCACTATCTGCTGTGAGTTTACCATCATTCCTCAAAATATTTTCTTTTGTGTTAATCAGAAGAAAACTAATGCATACAGGTTTAAAACAACACAAGGATGAGTAAATTATGAAAGAATTTTCATTGAACCTATAAAATTCCATCATTTTTTTATTCCTACTATGGGAGTCAATGGTCACTATCTGCTGTGGGTGTACCATCATTCCTTAAAATATTTTCTTGTGTTAATCAGAAAAAAACTAATGCATACAGGTTTAAAACAACACAAGGATGAGTAAATTATGAAAGAATTTTCATTGAACCTATAAAAATCCATCATTTTTTTAATCCTACTGTGGGAGTCAATGGTAACTTTCTGCTGTGGGTTTACCATCATTCCTCAAAATATTTTCTTTTGTGTTAATCAGACAAAAACTAATGCATACAGGTTTAAAACAACACGAGGATGAGTAAATTATGAAAGAATTTTCATTGAACCTATAAAATTCCATCATTTTTTATTCTTACCATGGGAGTCAATGGACACTATCTGCTGTGGGTTTACCATCATTCCTCAAAATATTTTATTTTGTGTTAATCAGAAAAAAACTAATGCATACAGGTTTAAAGCAACACAAAGATGAGTAAATTATGAAAGAATTTTCATTGAACCTATAAAATTCCATCATTTTTTTATTCCTACTATGGGAGTCAATGGTCACTATCTGCTGTGGGTTTACCATCATTCCTAAAAATATTTTCTTTTTGTGTTAATCAGAAAAAAACTAATGCATACAGGTTTAAAACAACACAAGGATGAGTAAATTATGAAAGAATTTTCATTGAACCTATAAAATTCCATCATTTTTTTATTCCTACTATGGGAGTCAATGGTGACTATCTGCTGTGGGTGTACCATCATTCCTTAAAATATTTTCTTTTGTGTTAATCAGAAAAAAACTAATGCATACAGGTTTAAAACAACACAAGGATGAGTAAATTATGAAAGAATTTTCATTGAACCTATAAAAATCCATCATTTTTTTAATCCTACTATGGGAGTCAATGGTAACTTTCTGCTGTGTGTTTACCATCATTCCTCAAAATATTTTCTTTTGTGTTAATCAGACAAAAACTAATGCATACAGGTTTAAAACAACACAAGGATGAGTAAATTATGAAATAATTTTCATTTAACCTATAAAATTTCATCATTTTTTTATTCCTACTATGGGAGTCAATGGTCACTATCTGCTGTGGGTTTACCATCATTCCTCAAAATATTTTCTTTTGTGTTAATCAGAAAAAAACTAATGCATACAGGTTTAAAACAACACAAGGATGAGTAAATTATGAAAGAATTTTCATTGAACCTATAAAATTCCATCATTTTTTTATTCTTACTATGGGAGTCAATGGTCACTATCTGCTGTGGGTTTACTATCATTCCTCAAAATATTTTCTTTTGTGTTAATCAGCAAAAAACTAATGCATAAATGTTTAAAACAACACGAGGATGAGTAAATTATGAAATAATTTTCATTGTACCTATAAAATTCCATCATTTTTTTATTCCTACTATGGGAGTCAATGGTCACTATCTGCTGTGGGTTTACCATCATTTCTTAAAATATTTTCTTTTGTGTTAATCAGAAAAAAACTAATGCATACAGGTTTAAAACAACACAAGGATGAGTAAATTATGAAAGAATTTTCATTGAACCTATAAAATTCCATCATTTTTTTATTCCTACTATGGGAGTCAATGGTCACTATCTGCTGTGGGTTTACCATCATTCCTAAAAATATTTTCTTTTTGTGTTAATCAGAAAAAAAAAACTAATGCATACAGGTTTAAAACAACACAAGGATGAGTAAATTATGAAAGAATTTTCATTGAACCTATAAAATTCCATCATTTTTTTATTCTTACTATGGGAGTCAATGGTCACTATCTGCTGTGGGTTTACCATCATTCCTCAAAATATTTTCTTTTGTTTTAATCAGAAAAAAACTAATGCATAAATGTTTAAAACAACATGAGGATGAGTAAATTATGAAAGAATTTTCATTGTACCTATAAAATTCCATCATTTTTTTATTCCTACTATGGGAGTCAATGGTCACTATCTGCTGTGGGTTTACCATCATTCCTCAAAATATTTTATTTTGTGTTAATCAGAAAAAAACTAATGCATACAGGTTTAAAACAACACAAGGATGAGTAAATTATGAAATAATTTTTATTTAACCTATAAAATTCCATCATTTTTTTATTCCTACTATGGGAGTCAATGGTCACTATCTGCTGTGGGTTTACCATCATTCCTCAAAATATTTTCTTTTGTGTTAATCAGAAAAAAACTAATGCATACAGGTTTAAAACAACACAAGGATGAGTAAATTATGAAATAATTTTCATTTAACCTATAAAATTCCATCATTTTTTTATTCCTACTACGGGAGTCAATGGTCACTATCTGCTGTGGGTTTACCATCATTCCTCAAAATATTTTCTTTTGTGTTAATCAGAAAAAAACTAATGCATACAGGTTTAAAACAACACAAGGATGAGTAAATTATGAAAGAATTTCCATTGAACCTATAAAAATCCATCATTTTTTTAATCCTCCTAAAGGAGTCAATGGTAACTTTCTGCTGTGGGTTTACCATCATTCCTCAAAATAATTTCTTTTGTGTTAATCAGAAAAAAACTAACGCATAAATGTTTAAAACAACACGAGGATGAGTAAATTATGAAAGAATTTTCATTGAACCTATAAAATTCCATCATTTTTTTATTCCTACTATTGGAGTCAATGGTCACTATCTGCTGTGGGTTTACCATCATTCCTCAAAATATTTTCTTTTGTGTTAATCAGAAAAAAACTAACGCATACAGGTTTAAAACACCACAAGGATGAGTAAATTATGAAAGAATTTTCATTGAACCTATAAAAATCCATCATTTTTTTAATCCTACTATGGGAGTCAATGGTCACTATCTGCTGTGGGTTTACCATCATTCCTCAAAATAATTTCTTTTGTGTTAATCAGAAAAAAACTAATGCATAAATGTTTAAAACAACACGAGGATGAGTAAATTATGAAAGAATTTTCATTGAACCTATAAAATTCCATCATTTTTTTATTACTACTATGGGAGTCAATGGTCACTATCTGCTGTGGGTTTACCATCATTCCTCAAAATATTTTATTTTGTGTTAATCAGAAAAAAACTAATGCATACAGGTTTAAAACAACACAAGGAAGAGTGTGTTGATATGTGATAGAAATAATGTGTGCTGGCTCCTTTAAGAGACTGTCACTTAATGATGATGTCATCAGTGTCAGACTAGTTCTAGTTTGTTGTTTATAGGAAGCCATCAAGCCCTCATGGTAGCTCTGCTAATCTTAATTCATCTGCTACATTTCATGTCCTTTCGAAGGCATTGTTGGTATGTTGAGTCAAGTTAAATGTTATCTAACTATATTAGTCAGTATTTTAAGTTTTGTTTTAAGAGTTCATGTAAAATTGAAATCTAAAATATTTACAGTACAGATAACATGTGTTGAATATATATTGCTTTAAAATGTACACCTTGGAACTTAAAGGACTTAAATGTTAGTTGTGTGATACATGTTTAATTCATAAATGCATATTTGATTCTCATGTGATGTAAACTATTTCCATTAGCTAAAATGTATTGTTATTCTTTTTTTTAGTTTTACCCTACTTCCAGTCAGCCATTAAACAAAGTGAATTTGATGTCTGCTTCAATGTGGTGATTGGTAGAGGAGTTGTCTGTCTGTCAACTGATGCAAGGCGTATTAGGGTGGCAGAATAGTAAAACAACACCTTCATGCAGACTGATCTACAGCAGAAAAGGTCAGAGTGCCTCCTTGTGGCGAAAGACAGAAAAGCAATTATATGACACAAAATTGGATCATGGAAGATTCAAAGACCCCAGCTCATAGCACTTTGGTGACTTGGTCTAATCGGTCCACGACATCCAAACAATCAAAAGGCTCTTCTGTCAGCTCTGCTGTTGCCTTAGCCCTTGCTGAAGCTGAAGAAGCCAAAGTTAAAGTAAAATATGCAGAGAAGGAAATGCATATAAAGATGCAAAGTGCACACTTGGATGCAGAAAAGGCCCGTTTAGAGGCAAAATTATTTGTCTTAGATGTTGAAAGGAAAGCTGCTGCTGCGGTAGCTAAGGCTGAAGCACTAACTGCAGCTTTAAGTTGTGATAAAGAATCAAGTCATAAATCTGACATTGAACACAGATCTGGCTCTCATGATTCTATTCGAAGAACGCAAGAGTATGTTCAAGAACAAGCTAGACTGCAAGCTAACGCCCAGTTAGGTCAATCTGAGATGTTTGAGGATGCATGGCCACCGCCGCCACCAGCAGAATTATTTCAAGAGAATTTGACAGAACGGCCATCATATGAAATTGAGGGTTTGGACACACACAAAGACTACAGATGTTATGATACCTCTAAAGTCATTCTTGAAGCTGAGTCGCATCCCCCTGGTGCTCATTCAAACACTTCTGCTGGTTACGCTCTCTATCCTGATGGGTATTACTCTACTCAACCTCCATATGTAAAATCCTCTCCTGCCACCAAGGAAGAACACGATCCTTACCTATGTAATATAAGGCCATCTGATGAGACATACCACATGCCCACCTATTCACATTCTATCATGCAGTCATCAGGAAGAGTTCCAAATGCCCACAGTTATCCACAAGTTAAATCATATGCTGCAACTCCATCCCAACATGTCCAATTTCGAGCTAGTACCCCTGATGTAAATCAGAGTGTTTCCGATCTCGTCAGATTCATGGCACGGCGAGAGATTGTCTCAACAAGCCTACTAGCATTTAATGATTGCCCTGAAAACTACAGCGCATGGAAGGCATCATTCTTAACTGCCATCAGAGATCTTAACCTCACGGCTAAAGAAGAGATGGATCTATTGGTCAAATGGTTAGGTGCAGATTCTAGAGAACAGGCAAAACGTATAAGAGCAGTACATGTCAAAAATCTAGACAGAGGTCTTCAGATGATCTGGGAACGGTTGGATGATTGTTTTGGAGCACCTGAGGTCATTGAAAGTTCATTACTCAGGAGACTAGATGATTTCCCAAAGATTTCAAATAAAGAAACAAACAAACTTAGAGACTTAGGAGACCTCCTCATGGAACTCTTAGTGGCAAAATCTGAGGGAGTGCTATTAGGTCTTGCTTGTCTGGACACTGCACGGGGCATAGCCGGTATAGTGCAAAAGCTACCTTTCAGTCTGCAAGAGAGATGGATGGCTCTAGGCTATGCATTTAAACAACAGCACAAAGTCCCCTTCCCCCCGTTTCATGTACTTGTTAACTTTGTCACAGAACAAGCAAAAATGCGTAATGATCCCAGTTTTGTCCTTCCTCTTCATGCTGATAATCCAAAGCCAGGAAGTTTTAAGAATATCAACAAAGCTTCAATCTCAGTTCACAAGACAGATGTCTTTCCAGAGACAACTGTAACTGGTGAAACCCAAAATGTTGATATAGATGTGGCTAAATTCTGTCCTATACATAAAAAACCACACCCTTTGAACAGATGCCGTGGATTTAAGGAGAAATCACTTGAAGATAGGAAGGCCTTTTTGAAGCAGAAAGGGATTTGTTTTAAGTGTGTAGCATCCACCACACATTTTGCAAGGAACTGCGGAAAGCTCATCAAGTGTTCTGAATGTGGCAGCGAAACACATCATTCTGCTTTACACCCAAAATCCATCTCTCAGACCGTTAAAACCCACATCCAGACCAAAGATCATGGCGGGGAGAAGGAACCCTCAGAAGATGAAGTGTCGACTAAGTGTACAGGAGTCTGTGGTAGTAATCTTAGTGGCAAGACATGTTCAAAGATTTGCCTTGTGACAGTGTTTCCAAGTGGTCAGCAGGAGAAATCAATACAGGTGTACGCCATCATCGACGATCAAAGCAACCGATCTTTGGTGAGATCGAAATTCTTCAGTGTCTTTGGCTTGGACGGCAACAGATCCTCCTACTATCTCAAAACGTGTACAGGAATGATCCAAACAAGTGGTAGAAGAGCACATGGATTCCAGGTGGCATCTATCGATGGTCAGGTCGTTCATACTCTACCAACCTTGATAGAATGTGATAACATCCCAGATAATCGCTCTGAGATACCCTCACCACAAATTGCTCTTCATCATCCACATCTAAAAAGCATTGCAGCACAGATTCCAGAGGTTGACTCAGAAGTTCCAATTATGATGTTGTTAGGTAGAGATCTCATAGAGGTACATAAGGTGAGGAGATACATTAATGGCCCCCCTGAAGCTCCATATGCTTTGAAGCTGGACCTTGGCTGGGTCATAGTTGGTGATGTGTGCCTGGGCAGAGTTCACAAGCCAGAAAGTGTTAACACTCTCTTCACCTGCACCTTGGATAGTGGTCGTCAGTCACTGTTTAAGCCATGTCCTAACGTCTTTCAAATCAAGGAAAATGTTTGTGATGTAAAGCCCTCAAGTTCTAGTACTGCTACTCCATTGAAGAAGCCTGTATGGAAAAGGGATGACCAAGTAGATCAGGACATCTTCAAGAGAACAAAGGATGATGAAAGATTGGCTCTTTCGGTTGAAGATATGACTTTCCTTCATATTATGGAGGAGGGCTTATACAAAGATGAGAAGCAAAGCTGGGTAGCTCCCCTTCCGTTCAAACTTCAGAGGCGGCGATTACCAAACAACAGGTCACAAGTTCTAGATCGTTTCAAATCTCTACAGCGTTCTTTTGCTAAGAAGCCAATCATGAAAGAGCACTTCTTTACATTTATGGAGAAGATACTGGAAAGAGGTCATGCAGAAGTAGCACCACCACTCAACCACCAAGAAGAATGTTGGTACTTGCCTCTCTTTGGTGTGTACCATTCAAAGAAGCCAAACCAGATCAGAGTCGTCTTCGATTCAAGCTGTCAGTATGATGGTGTCTCGCTTAACGACGTGCTTCTGAAGGGCCCTGACCTGAATAATGGACTGCTTGGTGTACTTTTGCGCTTCAGAAAGGAGGCAGTAGCCATCACCACAGATATACAACAAATGTTTCATTGTTTTCTTGTTAGGCCAGAGGATAGAAACTTTCTCAGGTTCTTCTGGTATGGAAATAATGATCCAGAGCAAAACATTATGGAGTTCAGGATGAAAGTCCATATCTTCGGTAACAGTCCTTCACCAGCCGTCGCAATCTATGGCCTTAGACAGGCAGCGAAGGAAACTGAGACAGAGTTCGGAACAGACGTCCTAAAGTTCATAGAAAGAGATTTCTATGTGGATGATGGCTTAAAATCTCTACCCTCTGCAACAGCCGCCATTGATCTCCTTAAAAGGACACAAGAAGCACTTGCTCGCTCCAATCTAAAGTTGCATAAAATTGCATCAAACAATGAGGAAGTCATGAATGTGTTTACATCTGAAGGTGACTGCCGAGATTCAAAGGATATGGACCTCGACAAAGACACATCGCCAGTCCAGCGTACTTTAGGAGTTAGCTGGAATCTCAAAACCGACACATTTACATTTCAGCTGTCCAATGATGTGAAACCATTTACACGCCGTGGCGTTCTCTCTACTGTGAATGGGTTATATGACCCATTTGGGTTTGCAGCTCCGGTTGTTATTCAAGGCAAAGTTCTGATTAGAGACCTCACAAGTGACTCACAGGACTGGGACTCACCCTTACCCCTGGAGAAAAGGGAATCCTGGCAAAAATGGAGGGACTCCCTTCAAGAGCTTCAACAGCTCCAAATCCCTAGACCTTACACCAAAATTTCTCCATCAGAAGCTTCACATAGAGAGCTCTGTGTCTTCTCAGATGCTTCAGTTATGGCTATAGCTGCAGTAGCTTATCTCAAAATTCTGGACACAGAGGGAAAGAGTGAAACAAGTTTCATCTTAGGGAAAGCCAGACTAGCGCCTCGCCAAGAGTTGACAATCCCTCGCCTCGAGCTCCGTAGTGCAGTGTTGGCTGTAGAGGTGGCTGACATCATAATGTCAGAGATGGACATTGAATTTGATAGAGTAACCTTTTTCACAGACAGCAAAGTGGTCCTCGGTTACATCTATAATGAAAAACGAAGATTCTATGTCTTTGTGAATAATCGAGTCCAAAGAATAAGATGCAGTTCACACCCTCAGCAATGGCATTACGTTCCAAGTGACCAGAATCCAGCTGACCATGCGACAAGGTCTGTGCCTGCAGATCGTCTAAAAGATACAACATGGCTTACTGGTCCACTATTCTTGTCATGCTCTAATCAAGAATATAACACTTCAAATCAATTTGATCTTGTGGAGCCAACCAGTGATGTTGAAGTGCGGCCTGAGGCAACAGTGCTCACTACCCATACCAAAGACAGCCAGCTTGGTACAAAGGGCTTTGAGCGTTTCTCTAGTTGGAAGATACTTCTTCGGGCTGTCGCATGTCTAATACATGTTGTACAGACCTTCAAAGGGAATTCAACCAAGAATGTGGAAAATTGCAAAGGTTGGCATTGTTGCAGGATGTCGTACAGTGTAAACGAGTTGAACCAAGCCAAAGTCACTGTCATTCATGCTGCACAGCAGGAAGCATTCGTTGAGGAACTCCGATGCATCAAAGATGGTAAGAACATTTCAAAGGACAGTCCCCTCTTCACATTGAACCCCATCAAAGACAAAGATGGTCTTATGAGAGCTGGAGGACGGCTCTCACAAGCTAACATCGACTATGATGAAAGCAATCCCATCATAATCCCAAAGCGGCACCACATTGCAACTTTGATAATGAGGTTTTACCATGAACAATCACAACATCAGGGTAGGCACATTACTGAAGGTGCTATACGTATGGCAGGTTTTTGGATTTTGGGAGCCAAAAGGAGCATATCTTCTCTTATCTTTGGATGTGTAGTTTGCCGAAGACTACGAGGAAAGAGTGAAGTACAAAAGATGGCTGATTTACCAGTGGACAGGGTCAGTACCGAGCCCCCCTTTACCTATGTAGGCACTGATGTATTTGGGCCTTGGACCATCTCAGCCCGCCGCACAAGAGGTGGACATGTGAACAGCAAAAGATGGGCGGTGCTGTTCACCTGTTTAGCCATCAGAGCTGTCCATATCGAAGTAGTGGAGTCTATGGACACATCTTGTTTCATAAATGCCATGAGACGCTTCATTGCCATTCGTGGTCCCATCAAGCAGATGCGATCTGATCGAGGGACCAATTTTGTAGGGGCATGCAGAGAACTGGGCATTCCTTCTAACTTGGATGAGGCAAAGGTGTCAAGGTTTCTTGCCGAACAAGGGTGTTCTTGGATCTTCAATCCACCCCACGCTTCGCACATGGGCGGAGCGTGGGAGCGCATGATAGGTATAACCCGTAAGATCTTAGACTCCATGATGCTTCAGCTGGGTCCGTCTAAAATTACTCATGAAGTTCTTACAACATTCTTGGCAGAGGTGACAGCGATAATAAACTCCAGACCGCTGATTCCTGTATCTGTAGATCCCGAGGACCCCCTTATACTTACTCCTGCAACATTACTTACTCAGAAGTATGGTTCTTGTCCAAATGTCGAGCTTGATCATACTGACCTCTACAGACGACAGTGGAAACGAGTCCAAAACCTAGCATCTACCTTCTGGGACAGGTGGCGGAAGCAGTATCTCTCCACACTGCAACCCAGGAAAAAGTGGCAATTCAAAAATCAAGACATCACAACGGGTAGTGTTGTCCTAATGAAAGACAGTCAGTCTAAACGCAACCAGTGGCCTTTGGGACGCATCACTAAAGTGTTGCCTAGTGGAGATGGAAGGGTACGAAAGGTCGAAATCAAAATTGTCAATAAGGGAGAACCAAAGGTTTTTGTCAGACCTATAACTGAAGTGGTAATGCTCATTCCTTTCAATTAGTTCAGTGACTGGTTCAGTGTTTTGTTTACAATGAGTCGTGGTATCTGGGGATACCAGGCGGGGAGTGTGTTGATATGTGATAGAAATAATGTGTGCTGGCTCCTTTAAGAGACTGTCACTTAATGATGATGTCATCAGTGTCAGACTAGTTCTAGTTTGTTGTTTATAGGAAGCCATCAAGCCCTCATGGTAGCTCTGCTAATCTTAATTCATCTGCTACATTTCATGTCCTTTCGAAGGCATTGTTGGTATGTTGAGTCAAGTTAAATGTTATCTAACTATATTAGTCAGTATTTTAAGTTTTGTTTTAAGAGTTCATGTAAAATTGAAATCTAAAATATTTACAGTACAGATAACATGTGTTGAATATATATTGCTTTAAAATGTACACCTTGGAACTTAAATGACTTAAATGTTAATTGTGTGATACATGTTTAATTCATAAATGCATATTTGATTCTCATGTGATGTAAACTATTTCCATTAGCTAAAATGTATTGTTATTCTTTTTTTTAGTTTTACCCTACTTCCAGTCAGCCATTAAACAAAGTGAATTTGATGTCTGCTTCAATGTGGTGATTGGTAGAGGAGTTGTCTGTCTGTCAACTGATGCAAGGCGTATTAGGGTGGCAGAATAAAGAGTAAATTATGAAAGAATTTTCATTGAACCTATAAAAATCCATCATTTTTTTAATCCTACTATGGGAGTCAATGGTAACTTTCTGCTGTGGGTTTACCATCATTCCTCAAAATATTTTATTTTGTGTTAATCAGAAAAAAACTAATGCATACAGGTTTAAAACAACACAAGGATGAGTAAATTATGAAATAATTTTCATTTAACCTATAAAATTCCATCATTTTTTTATTCTTAGGGTTAGGTTATAGGCATAAATACGAAGAGTGCACCCCCTGGAAGTGCACCCCCTGAGATTTTTTTGGTCACCCCCAGGGATGGTTAGGTTATTTGTCGTACAGACTTAACTGTACGCTATGCTCCACCCCCAGACTGCCTACACGGCTGTTGGTTAGATAGGTGGATGCACAGAAGGCACTGGCCGGCGCATGTTAGTGAAGGATTGTTCTGCCCCCCTGCTTTTCCTCCTCGGACCAGAGCGCAAGACTTGAACGTCACTGGTCCCTACGCCCCCCAAAAACCTCGGCTCCAAGTTGCATTTCCCATTTGACACATCATCAGTAGTGAACCTCAGGATCATTGGACGTTTCGGCCTTAAAATCACTAGACGCCCTCCCCTGAGGCGGCCCGCACCAGGTGATCAGTCTGGGCGTGTGTCTTCCCACCCCCCTAATGTTGGGCTACCCACCTTGTGATTGGAACTTAAGTTCCTCATAGCAGGCAAGGTTACTAGCCTTGGAGCCAACGTGTGGCATTACCCAACTCCCTCAAACTTTAATAAATACCGGGGTTTGGAACTCAAGAGCTCCTTATTTTAAGGGTCAGAGGTTACTGACCTACTAAATATCCCACTATGCATCAACCTCCTATAGGTTAAAAACCTATAATGCTTTAGACCTCCAAGCAAAAATAGTTTAGACAGAGATCACTCTAATTAATGGTCCCTAGTACTAGGGTTAGTGCCCTTACAAGTCCTGACATTGGGGTTAGTGCCCTTACGGGTCCTGACATTGGGGTTAGTGCCCTTACGGGTCCTGACATTGGGGTTAGTGCCCTTAGGGGTCCTGACATTGGGGTTAGCGCCCTTAGGGGTCCTGACATTGGGGTTAGCGCCCTTAGGGGTCCTGACATTGGGGTTAGAGACCTACCAGTCCTGACCTTGGGGTTAGAGTAAGGTGCAGGTTAGGGCATAAAATAGCATAAGAAAACCTGGCATTTTAGTGACTTCAGGAGTCTTGACCTTGGGCCCAGAGCAAAGCTTACAAAATAGTTGAGACAGCTGTGGAGGCTGCGGCTGCAAATGTGAACCTAAAGACAACTAATGCACCTCGTAAGACACTTAAGGCCCCGAGTAAAACACTAAAAACGGAAAGATACTGTGCACCCTCTCCTTTACTCCCCGAACCTTAGCTTATAAGCCCCTGGAACCCTCCCAATGTATGCAAGGATGTGCTGTTGAGTGACTGAGGCTAACCCTCCAAAAAGACTTGGGATCCAATTAAAGCCTGCTAACCCCAGGCTACCAACCTGCGTGCTGTCCTAGTGGACCCAGGAAGGCTGGATACCTACCTACCTCCCCAAGTAACCATTCGTTAACACCGCAAGGTATCCCTGGCTACCCGAGAAAGGCCTGTGTTCACGAGGTATCTTAACTGGCGGGTGTCTTACAACACCAAGCTTCTACCAGCCAGACCCTCTAGGAGTTCTTATCCCTAAACCGACATCTCACTCACCTGAGTAAAACCGTTAGGTTCCAAACTCCTAATGTACCTATGCCCCCTCAACCCTAGTCTTATTTGGACCCAGCCATCGGAATTATGGTAGGTCTTTCTAAACTAGCCCCCATACCGAAGGCCGGCTCCAAACATAACCTAATTCCAACCCTACCTTTCCTTTAGTAAAAGAAAGATCCAAATAAAATAAAATGCACCCACATCAACCAGGAGTCTCTCCCTCCATAACATCAAAAGACTAACCTGTAGGTGCCTCCCCCTACTTCCCGCCCTATGTAAGGCCTCCATCCTCCCTTAAAAAAAGTTAACAAAATCACCTCTAACCCGCCTCGAACTCAAACCTATCCACCACCGAACTAGATGTCAGGGTGCTAACCCCCACCCCAAACACCCAACGTGCGTTCCCTGATCCTATAACTACTATACCGCTCCTATGTACCCCTAAGAAGATTGAAAATTCCACCTTGACCACCTCAGACTGGAACCCATGTATTACCGAACTAGGTGTCAGTGTACTAACCCCTATTCCAAACATGCAACCCTATGTTCCATGCTCTCTTTCTACTGTAGAGCTTCCGTTTATCTCTAAGGAATTAATTTTAAAATTCTCCCCTCGACCCCCCTCAGACTCGAACCCATGTACTACCGGACTAGGTGTCAGTGTACTAACCCCTATTCCAAACCTGCAACCCTATGTTCCATGCGATCTTTCTACTGTAGATCTTCTGTTTATCTCTAAGGAATTAATTTTTTAAAAAAATCCCACCTCGACCCACCTCGGACTCGAACCCATGTACTGCCGGACTAGGTGTCAGTGTACTAACCCCTATTCCAAATCGGCAGCCATCTTGGTTTAATCTAGTACCTCTAATCCCAAAAAAAAAAAAAAACAAAATCTTAGTTTTGGTGCCCAGTAACCTATTTCCCCCATTAATTGTGAGGCTTATATCAAATAGAAATGCAATTAGAATAGAGAAAAACTCCGAGCTCCCCCCCACCCACGAGCTTCCCATCAAATGACCAGGAAGAGCTTATCAGAGTAACACAAATTGGTTTTATTAACACCACTTTGGACAATAAATTTTACTTCCCAAGAAACAAACAAAAAAAATTGAAATGTCCTGCTTAATATTTAATGTTTAATCCCTTGGGGTAGGTTGTGCCCAATCTCTTTATCCAGAGCCTTTCTCTTTTCCTTCTCACCTGGACTGTCCAGTTCTCATTATGTTCTATAACTTTAGAGAACAGACTCTTGAGACCATGTCTCTTAAAATGTGCTACCACATGCCCTTTTCCCAGGATTCCCTTCCTAATATTCCACTTGTGGTTATAAATCCTGTCCCCAATTTTCCCCCCGGTTTCCCCAACATACTTCCGCCCACACTTCCTACACTGCAGCAAATAGACTCCATTCTTACGGTTCTTCTTCCCCCCTTGGAATCTATACACTTTCCCTCCAACCCCTTTGACCACCGCTTAGGGTTAGGTTAGGGTTAGGAGTTAGGTTAGTCCAGAGCCCAGACAAGTCCAGACCCGGTTGTGCATGGGCCATCAAGCTCTGACCACTCCAGACAATCCAATGGACACCCCAGGAACCAGAAAAGCCCCCCGCTCCCCATCATACAAAATTATGTAATATTCACACATCAACAGATCTCTGAATGGGCAATAAGAAAGAAGAAAGAAGAAAGTCAATCCTTTGGTGTAATCTGTACGTGGAGAGAGTGAGAGACCATGACCAATCCACCACTGTGTACCTAGAACAGCCTCCAGGACCTCTGTGTTTAGATTATGTGTCTGAAGAAGGGAATTTTTATTTTATTCAGTGTGTTCAGATGATAGGGTTAGGTTAGAGTTAGGCCAAAGCCAGACCCAAGGTCCAACTCGGAAGCACTGGCCATCGTTCAACTGGCCGCCTCAGGTAAGTTCCCATTATCACACCAACAGCCCAAAATAGTATGCACAAGCACTCACAATGTCCTACTTTTTGGAAAATAAATCCACCTTGGTGGTTAGTGAGCTTAGGGCTGCTTTTTGCAGGGTTTGTGACGTTGGGGTTAGGGTTTGTGTTCAGGTGAGAGGATCTAAATGGATCTACTTCAATCACCATCCACAATAAAGGTTTCCAGATGATGTTATGCTGGTGTTCGAGAGAAGACTTGGTCTGTAAGCCTGTATCACGCGACGTTTCGACAGCTTTTCGTGTCTTCTTCAGGCGAGGCTTGATTTTTGGAATTATTAAAGAGGACTCAACACCGTTCTTCTTGTGGAGACTGACTCAAATTGGGCTCAACACTAATCCAAAATTTTCAGAAGGACATTCAACATCGTCCAATGACAGAGACTAATACCAGAACGGTTTTCTACACTGTGTTCCTGACATAAGACCATAACACACCGTCCCAAAGTGTGCCTCCATCTTATTTTAGACGTGAGATCTCCCTTAAAAATCCATCCTATACTTACTTTCCCTATTTTGGGCCGATAGGAGATTTTTAGGTGGGTCTTTAATGTCTCTTTTTCAGTGGAAACCAGTTCTAAGACGAGTGCTCCATGTCATTCTTCGTGTTGAGCAACGTTCTTACTAATTTTGATCCCAGTGGAGACTGCTCTGAATGAGTTCTCAACACTCTTATGTGGTGGAGTTTAAATAACACACATAAATATTTTTTTATTGTGTGTCTAAAATTTTAATTTTGAATGTAAAACCTCTTTAATAATTTTACACGCTCTACACACTGTGTTTGGTGGAGCTAATAATTTTCCTCTGTCTCAGTGTCCATCTGTGTGGGTCTTTTTATATCTGAGAAGGGCGTGGCTTCTCTCTTTCTATTTTCCAACGTCAAATAAAATTTTAAGAAGCATATTTTTGCATTTTACTTGCAATACTATAATGAAACTATTAGCACAATAATGCAAACCACACTTTTCAAGGTCCAGAGAGCGAGGCACTCGCTAGGTTAGGTTAGAGTTAGGCCAAAGCCAGACCCAAGGTCCAACTCGGAAGCACTGGCCATCGTTCAACTGGCCGCCTCAGGTAAGTTCCCATTATCACACCAACAGCCCAAAATAGTATGCACAAGCACTCACAATGTCCTACTTTTTGGAAAATAAATCCACCTTGGTGGTTAGTGAGCTTAGGGCTGCTTTTTGCAGGGTTTGTGACGTTGGGGTTAGGGTTTGTGTTCAGGTGAGAGGATCTAAATGGATCTACTTCAATCACCATCCACAATAAAGGTTTCCAGATGATGTTATGCTGGTGTTCGAGAGAAGACTTGGTCTGTAAGCCTGTATCACGCGACGTTTCGACAGCTTTTCGTGTCTTCTTCAGGCGAGGCTTGATTTTTGGAATTATTAAAGAGGACTCAACACCGTTCTTCTTGTGGAGACTGACTCAAATTGGGCTCAACACTAATCCAAAATTTTCAGAAGGACATTCAACATCGTCCAATGACAGAGACTAATACCAGAACGGTTTTCTACACTGTGTTCCTGACATAAGACCATAACACACCGTCCCAAAGTGTGCCTCCATCTTATTTTAGACGTGAGATCTCCCTTAAAAATCCATCCTATACTTACTTTCCCTATTTTGGGCCGATAGGAGATTTTTAGGTGGGTCTTTAATGTCTCTTTTTCAGTGGAAACCAGTTCTAAGACGAGTGCTCCATGTCATTCTTCGTGTTGAGCAACGTTCTTACTAATTTTGATCCCAGTGGAGACTGCTCTGAATGAGTTCTCAACACTCTTATGTGGTGGAGTTTAAATAACACACATAAATATTTTTTTATTGTGTGTCTAAAATTTTAATTTTGAATGTAAAACCTCTTTAATAATTTTACACGCTCTACACACTGTGTTTGGTGGAGCTAATAATTTTCCTCTGTCTCAGTGTCCATCTGTGTGGGTCTTTTTATATCTGAGAAGGGCGTGGCTTCTCTCTTTCTATTTTCCAACGTCAAATAAAATTTTAAGAAGCATATTTTTGCATTTTACTTGCAATACTATAATGAAACTATTAGCACAATAATGCAAACCACACTTTTCAAGGTCCAGAGAGCGAGGCACTCGCTAGGTTAGGTTAGAGTTAGGCCAAAGCCAGACCCAAGGTCCAACTCGGAAGCACTGGCCATCGTTCAACTGGCCGCCTCAGGTAAGTTCCCATTATCACACCAACAGCCCAAAATAGTATGCACAAGCACTCACAATGTCCTACTTTTTGGAAAATAAATCCACCTTGGTGGTTAGTGAGCTTAGGGCTGCTTTTTGCAGGGTTTGTGACGTTGGGGTTAGGGTTTGTGTTCAGGTGAGAGGATCTAAATGGATCTACTTCAATCACCATCCACAATAAAGGTTTCCAGATGATGTTATGCTGGTGTTCGAGTTAGGGTTAGGGTTAGGGTTAGGGTTAGGTTAGGGTTAGGTTAGGTTAGGGTTAGGTTAGGTTGGGTTA
>NC_133355.1:36593772-36693772 GCF_030506205.2 Paramisgurnus dabryanus | reverse complement strand
GCATTTCTCATCATAAGAATGCTCCGAAGCAGGTTAGGCCGCATTGGCACTTTTGCATGAAAAGTCCAAAATCCAACCTGAAAATGTTGAAATCGCTTGAAAAATGCTTTTCTGAGCTGGAAATGCCTTTTAAACGACATATCTCATCATAAGAATGCTCCTGAAGGCATTTTAGGCCGAATTGGGCACTTTTGCATGAAAAGTCAAAATCCAACCTGAAATGTTGAAATCGCTTGAAAAAATGCTTTTCTGAGCTGGGAAATGCCTTACAACGACATATCTCATCATAAGAATGCTCTGAAGGCATTTTAGGCCGAATTGGGCACTTTTGCATGAAATAGTCAAAATCCCAACCTGAAATGCTGAAATCGCTTGAAAAATGCTTTTCTGAGCTGGAAATGCCTTTAAACGACATTTCTCATCATAAGAATGCTTCTGAAGGCATTTTAGGCCGAATTGGGCACTTTTGCAGGAAAAGTCAAAATCCAACCTGAAATGCTGAAATCGGCTTGAAAAATGCTTTTCTGAGCTGGAAATGCCTTTAAACGACATTTCTCATCATAAGAATGCTCCTGAAGGCATTTTAGGCCGAATTGGGCACTTTTGCATGAAAAGTCAAAATCCAACCTGAAATGTTGAAATCGCTTGAAAAATGCTTTTCTGAGCTGGAAATGCCTTTAAACGACATTTCTCATCATAAGAATGCTCCTGAAGGCATTTTAGGCCGAATTGGGCACTTTTGCAGAAATAGTCAAAAGCCAACCTGAAATGCTGAAATCGCTTGAAAAATGCTTTTCTGAGCTGGAAATGCCTTTAAACGACATTTCTCATCATAAGAATTCTCCTGAAGGCATTTTAGGCCGAATTGGGCACTTTTGCAGAAATAGTCAAAATCCAACCTGAAATGCTGAAATCGCTTGAAAAATGCTTTTCTGAGCTGGAAATGCCTTTAAACGACATTTCTCATCATAAGAATGCTCCTGAAGGCATTTTAGGTCGAATTGGGCACATTTGCATGAAAAGTCAAAATCCAACCTGAAATGTTGAAATCGCTTGAAAAATGCTTTTCTGAGCTGGAAATGCCTTTAAACGACATTTCTCATCATAAGAATGCTCCTGAAGGCATTTTAGGCCAAATTGGGCACTTTTGCATGAAAAGTCAAAATCCAACCTGAAATGCTGAAATCGCTTGAAAAATGCTTTTCTGAGCTGGAAATGCCTTTAAACGACATTTCTCATCATAAGAATGCTTCTGAAGGCATTTTAGGCCGAATTGGGCACTTTTGCATGAAAAGTCAAAATCCAACCTGAAATGTTGAAATCGCTTGAAAAATGCTTTTCTGAGCTGGAAATGCCTTTAAACGACATTTCTCATCATAAGAATGCTTCTGAAGGCATTTTAGGCCGAATTGGGCACTTTTGCATGAAAAGTCACAATCCAACATGAAATGCTGAAATCGCTTGAAAAATGCTTTTCTGAGCTGGAAATGCCTTTAAACGACATTTCTTATCATAAGAATGCTCCTGAAGGCATTTTAGGCCGAATTGGGCACTTTTGCATGAAAAGTCAAAATCCAACCTGAAGTGTTGAAATCGCTTGAAAAATGCTTTTCTGAGCTGGAAATGCCTTTAAACGACATTTCTCATCATAAGAATGCTCCTGAAGGCATTTTAGGCCGAATTGGGCACTTTTGCATGAAAAGTCAAAATCCAACCTGAAGTGTTGAAATCGATTGAAAAATGCTTTTCTGAGCTGGAAATGCCTTTAAACGACATTTCTCATCATAAGAATGCTCCTGAAGGCATTTTAGGCCGAATTGGGCACTTTTGCATGAAAAGTCAAAATCCAACCTGAAATGCTGAAATCGCTTGAAAAATGCTTTTCTGAGCTGGAAATACCTTTAAACGACATTTCTCATCATAAGAATGCTTCTGAAGGCATTTTAGGCCGAATTGGGCACTTTTGCATGAAAAGTCAAAATCCAACCTGAAATGTTGAAATCGCTTGAAAAATGCTTTTCTGAGCTGGAAATGCCTTTAAACGACATTTCTCATCATAAGAATGCTTCTGAAGGCATTTTAGGCCGAATTGGGCACTTTTGCATGAAAAGTCACAATCCAACCTGAAATGTTGAAATCGCTTGAAAAATGCTTTTCTGAGCTGGAAATGCCTTTAAACGACATTTCTCATCATAAGAATGCTCCTGAAGGCATTTTAGGCCGAATTGGGCACTTTTGCAGAAATAGTCAAAAGCCAACCTGAAATGCTGAAATCGCTTGAAAAATGCTTTTCTGAGCTGGAAATGCCTTTAAACGACATTTCTCATCATAAGAATGCTCCTGAAGGCATTTTAGGCCGAATTGGGCACTTTTGCATGAAAAGTCAAAATCCAACCTGAAGTGTTGAAATCGATTGAAAAATGCTTTTCTGAGCTGGAAATGCCTTTAAACGACATTTCTCATCATAAGAATGCTCCTGAAGGCATTTTAGGCCGAATTGGGCACTTTTGCAGAAATAGTCAAAAGCCAACCTGAAATGCTGAAATCGCTTGAAAAATGCTTTTCTGAGCTGGAAATGCCTTTAAACGACATTTCTCATCATAAGAATGCTCCTGAAGGCATTTTAGGCCGAATTGGGCACTTTTGCATGAAAAGTCAAAATCCAACCTGAAATGCTGAAATCGCTTGAAAAATGCTTTTCTGAGCTGGAAATGCCTTTAAACGACATTTCTCATCATAAGAATGCTTCTGAAGGCATTTTAGGCCGAATTGGGCACTTTTGCATGAAAAGTCAAAATCCAACCTGAAATGTTGAAATCGCTTGAAAAATGCTTTTCTGAGCTGGAAATGCCTTTAAACGACATTTCTCATCATAAGAATGCTTCTGAAGGCATTTTAGGCCGAATTGGGCACTTTTGCATGAAAAGTCACAATCCAACCTGAAATGTTGAAATCGCTTGAAAAATGCTTTTCTGAGCTGGAAATGCCTTTAAACGACATTTCTCATCATAAGAATGCTCCTGAAGGCATTTTAGGCAGAATTGGGCACTTTTGCAGAAATAGTCAAAAGCCAACCTGAAATGCTGAAATCGCTTGAAAAATGCTTTTCTGAGCTGGAAATGCCTTTAAACGACATTTCTCATCATAAGAATGCTCCTGAAGGCATTTTAGGCCGAATTGGGCACTTTTGCATGAAAAGTCAAAATCCAACCTGAAATGCTGAAATCGCTTGAAAAATGCTTTTCTGAGCTGGAAATGCCTTTAAACGACATTTCTCATCATAAGAATGCTCCTGAAGGCATTTTAGGCCGAATTGGGCACTTTTGCATGAAAAGTCAAAATCCAACCTGAAATGTTGAAATCGCTTGAAAAATGCTTTTCTGAGCTGGAAATACCTTTAAACGACATTTCTTATCATAAGAATGCTTCTGAAGGCATTTTAGGCCGAATTGGGCACTTTTGCATGAAAAGTCAAAATCCAACCTGAAATGTTGAAATCGCTTGAAAAATGCTTTTCTGAGCTGGAAATGCCTTTAAACGACATTTCTCATCATAAGAATGCTTCTGAAGGCATTTTAGGCCGAATTGGGCACTTTTGCATGAAAAGTCAAAATCCAACCTGAAATGTTGAAATCGCTTGAAAAATGCTTTTCTGAGCTGGAAATGCCTTTAAACGACATTTCTCATCATAAGAATGCTTCTGAAGGCATTTTAGGCCGAATTGGGCACTTTTGCATGAAAAGTCACAATCCAACATGAAATGCTGAAATCGCTTGAAAAATGCTTTTCTGAGCTGGAAATGCCTTTAAACGACATTTCTCATCATAAGAATGCTTCTGAAGGCATTTTAGGCCGAATTGGGCACTTTTGCATGAAAAGTCAAAATCCAACCTGAAATGTTGAAATCGCTTGAAAAATGCTTTTCTGAGCTGGAAATGCCTTTAAACGACATTTCTCATCATAAGAATGCTTCTGAAGGCATTTTAGGCCGAATTGGGCACTTTTGCATGAAAAGTCAAAATCCAACCTGAAATGTTGAAATCGCTTGAAAAATGCTTTTCTGAGCTGGAAATGCCTTTAAACGACATTTCTCATCATAAGAATGCTCCTGAAGGCATTTTAGGCCGAATTGGGCACTTTTGCATGAAAAGTCAAAATCCAACCTGAAATGTTGAAATCGATTGAAAAATCCTTTTCTGAGCTGGAAATGCCTTTAAACGACATTTCTCATCATAAGAATGCGTCTGAAGGCATTTTAGGCCGAATTGGGCACTTTTGCATGAAAAGTCAAAATCCAACCTGAAATGTTGAAATCGCTTGAAAAATGCTTTTCTGAGCTGGAAATGCCTTTAAACGACATTTCTCATCATAAGAATGCTCCTGAAGGCATTTTAGGCCGAATTGGGCACTTTTGCATGAAAAGTCAAAATCCAACCTGAAATGTTGAAATCGCTTGAAAAATGCTTTTCTGAGCTGGAAATGCCTTTAAACGACATTTCTCATCATAAGAATGCTTCTGAAGGCATTTTAGGCCGAATTGGGCACTTTTGCATGAAAAGTCAAAATCCAACCTGAAATGTTGAAATCGCTTGAAAAATGCTTTTCTGAGCTGGAAATGCCTTTAAACGACATTTCTCATCATAAGAATGCTCCTGAAGGCATTTTAGGCCGAATTGGGCACTTTTGCATGAAAAGTCACAATCCAACATGAAATGCTGAAATCGCTTGAAAATTCTTTTCTGAGCTGGAAATGCCTTTAAACGACATTTCTCATCATAAGAATGCTCCTGAAGGCATTCTAGGCCAAATTGGGCACTTTTGCATGAAAAGTCAAAATCCAACCTGAAATGTTGAAATAGCTTGAAAAATGCTTTTCTGAGCTGGAAATGCCTTTAAACGACATTTCTCATCATAAGAATGCTCCTGAAGGCATTTTAGGCCGAATTGGGCACTTTTGCAGAAATAGTCAAAAGCCAACCTGAAATGCTGAAATCGCTTGAAAAATGCTTTTCTAAGCTGGAAATGCCTTTAAACGACATTTCTCATCATAAGAATGCTCCTGAAGGCATTTTAGGCCGAATTGGGCACTTTTGCATGAAAAGTCAAAATCCAACCTGAAATGCTGAAATCGCTTGAAAAATGCTTTTCTGAGCTTGAAATGCCTTTAAACGACATTTCTCATCATAAGAATGCTCCTGAAGGCATTTTAGGCCGAATTGGGCACTTTTGCATGAAAAGTCAAAATCCAACCTGAAATGTTGAAATCGCTTGAAAAATGCTTTTCTGAGCTGGAAATGCCTTTAAACGACATTTCTTATCATAAGAATGCTTCTGAAGGCATTTTAGGCCGAATTGGGCACTTTTGCATGAAAAGTCAAAATCCAACCTGAAATGCTGAAATCGCTTGAAAAATGCTTTTCTGAGCTGGAAATGCCTTTTAACGACATTTCTCATCATAAGAATGCTCCTGAAGGCATTTTAGGCCGAATTGGGCACTTTTGCATGAAAAGTCAAAATCCAACCTGAAATGTTGAAATCGCTTGAAAAATGCTTTTCTGAGCTGGAAATGCCTTTAAACGACATATCTCATCATAAGAATGCTTCTGAAGGCATTTTAGGCCGAATTGGGCACTTTTGCATGAAAAGTCAAAATCCAACCTGAAATGTTGAAATCGCTTAAAAAATGCTTTTCTGAGCTGGAAATGCCTTTAAACGACATTTCTCATCATAAGAATGCTCCTGAAGGCATTTTAGGCCGAATTGGGCACTTTTGCAGAAATAGTCAAAATCCAACCTGAAATGCTGAAATCGCTTGAAAAATGCTTTTCTGAGCTGGAAATGCCTTTAAACGACATTTCTCATCATAAGAATGCTCCTGAAGGCATTTTAGGTCGAATTGGGCACATTTGCATGAAAAGTCAAAATCCAACCTGAAATGTTGAAATCGCTTGAAAAATGCTTTTCTGAGCTGGAAATGCCTTTAAACGACATTTCTCATCATAAGAATGCTCCTGAAGGCATTTTAGGCCAAATTGGGCACTTTTGCATGAAAAGTCAAAATCCAACCTGAAATGCTGAAATCGCTTGAAAAATGCTTTTCTGAGCTGGAAATGCCTTTAAACGACATTTCTCATCATAAGAATGCTTCTGAAGGCATTTTAGGCCGAATTGGGCACTTTTGCATGAAAAGTCAAAATCCAACCTGAAATGTTGAAATCGCTTGAAAAATGCTTTTCTGAGCTGGAAATGCCTTTAAACGACATTTCTCATCATAAGAATGCTTCTGAAGGCATTTTAGGCCGAATTGGGCACTTTTGCATGAAAAGTCACAATCCAACATGAAATGCTGAAATCGCTTGAAAAATGCTTTTCTGAGCTGGAAATGCCTTTAAACGACATTTCTTATCATAAGAATGCTCCTGAAGGCATTTTAGGCCGAATTGGGCACTTTTGCATGAAAAGTCAAAATCCAACCTGAAGTGTTGAAATCGCTTGAAAAATGCTTTTCTGAGCTGGAAATGCCTTTAAACGACATTTCTCATCATAAGAATGCTCCTGAAGGCATTTTAGGCCGAATTGGGCACTTTTGCAGAAATAGTCAAAAGCCAACCTGAAATGCTGAAATCGCTTGAAAAATGCTTTTCTGAGCTGGAAATGCCTTTAAACGACATTTCTCATCATAAGAATGCTCCTGAAGGCATTTTAGGCCGAATTGGGCACTTTTGCATGAAAAGTCAAAATCCAACCTGAAATGCTGAAATCGCTTGAAAAATGCTTTTCTGAGCTGGAAATACCTTTAAACGACATTTCTCATCATAAGAATGCTTCTGAAGGCATTTTAGGCCGAATTGGGCACTTTTGCATGAAAAGTCAAAATCCAACCTGAAATGTTGAAATCGCTTGAAAAATGCTTTTCTGAGCTGGAAATACCTTTAAACGACATTTCTCATCATAAGAATGCTTCTGAAGGCATTTTAGGCCGAATTGGGCACTTTTGCATGAAAAGTCACAATCCAACCTGAAATGTTGAAATCGCTTGAAAAATGCTTTTCTGAGCTGGAAATGCCTTTAAACGACATTTCTCATCATAAGAATGCTCCTGAAGGCATTTTAGGCCGAATTGGGCACTTTTGCAGAAATAGTCAAAAGCCAACCTGAAATGCTGAAATCGCTTGAAAAATGCTTTTCTGAGCTGGAAATGCCTTTAAACGACATTTCTCATCATAAGAATGCTCCTGAAGGCATTTTAGGCCGAATTGGGCACTTTTGCATGAAAAGTCAAAATCCAACCTGAAATGCTGAAATCGCTTGAAAAATGCTTTTCTGAGCTGGAAATGCCTTTAAACGACATTTCTCATCATAAGAATGCTCCTGAAGGCATTTTAGGCCGAATTGGGCACTTTTGCATGAAAAGTCAAAATCCAACCTGAAATGTTGAAATCGCTTGAAAAATGCTTTTCTGAGCTGGAAATACCTTTAAACGACATTTCTTATCATAAGAATGCTTCTGAAGGCATTTTAGGCCGAATTGGGCACTTTTGCATGAAAAGTCAAAATCCAACCTGAAATGTTGAAATCGCTTGAAAAATGCTTTTCTGAGCTGGAAATGCCTTTAAACGACATTTCTCATCATAAGAATGCTTCTGAAGGCATTTTAGGCCGAATTGGGCACTTTTGCATGAAAAGTCAAAATCCAACCTGAAATGTTGAAATCGCTTGAAAAATGCTTTTCTGAGCTGGAAATGCCTTTAAACGACATTTCTCATCATAAGAATGCTTCTGAAGGCATTTTAGGCCGAATTGGGCACTTTTGCATGAAAAGTCACAATCCAACATGAAATGCTGAAATCGCTTGAAAAATGCTTTTCTGAGCTGGAAATGCCTTTAAACGACATTTCTCATCATAAGAATGCTTCTGAAGGCATTTTAGGCCGAATTGGGCACTTTTGCATGAAAAGTCAAAATCCAACCTGAAATGTTGAAATCGCTTGAAAAATGCTTTTCTGAGCTGGAAATGCCTTTAAACGACATTTCTCATCATAAGAATGCTTCTGAAGGCATTTTAGGCCGAATTGGGCACTTTTGCATGAAAAGTCAAAATCCAACCTAAAATGTTTAAATCGCTTGAAAAATGCTTTTCTGAGCTGGAAATGCCTTTAAACGACATTTCTCATCATAAGAATGCGCCTGAAGGCATTTTAGGCCGAATTGGGCACTTTTGCATGAAAAGTCAAAATCCAACCTGAAATGTTGAAATCGCTTGAAAAATGCTTTTCTGAGCTGGAAATGCCTTTAAACGACATTTCTCATCATAAGAATGCGTCTGAAGGCATTTTAGGCCGAATTGGGCACTTTTGCATGAAAAGTCAAAATCCAACCTGAAATGTTGAAATCGCTTGAAAAATGCTTTTCTGAGCTGGAAATGCCTTTAAACGACATTTCTCATCATAAGAATGCTCCTGAAGGCATTTTAGGCCGAATTGGGCACTTTTGCATGAAAAGTCAAAATCCAACCTGAAATGTTGAAATCGCTTGAAAAATGCTTTTCTGAGCTGGAAATGCCTTTAAACGACATTTCTCATCATAAGAATGCTTCTGAAGGCATTTTAGGCCGAATTGGGCACTTTTGCATGAAAAGTCAAAATCCAACCTGAAATGTTGAAATCGCTTGAAAAATGCTTTTCTGAGCTGGAAATGCCTTTAAACGACATTTCTCATCATAAGAATGCTCCTGAAGGCATTTTAGGCCGAATTGGGCACTTTTGCATGAAAAGTCACAATCCAACATGAAATGCTGAAATCGCTTGAAAATTCTTTTCTGAGCTGGAAATGCCTTTAAACGACATTTCTCATCATAAGAATGCTCCTGAAGGCATTCTAGGCCGAATTGGGCACTTTTGCATGAAAAGTCAAAATCCAACCTGAAATGTTGAAATCGCTTGAAAAATGCTTTTCTGAGCTGGAAATGCCTTTAAACGACATTTCTCATCATAAGAATGCTCCTGAAGGCATTTTAGGCCGAATTGGGCACTTTTGCAGAAATAGTCAAAAGCCAACCTGAAATGCTGAAATCGCTTGAAAAATGCTTTTCTGAGCTGGAAATGCCTTTAAACGACATTTCTCATCATAAGAATGCTCCTGAAGGCATTTTAGGCCGAATTGGGCACTTTTGCATGAAAAGTCAAAATCCAACCTGAAATGCTGAAATCGCTTGAAAAATGCTTTTCTGAGCTGGAAATGCCTTTAAACGACATTTCTCATCATAAGAATGCTCCTGAAGGCATTTTAGGCCGAATTGGGCACTTTTGCATGAAAAGTCAAAATCCAACCTGAAATGTTGAAATCGCTTGAAAAATGCTTTTCTGAGCTGGAAATGCCTTTAAACGACATTTCTTATCATAAGAATGCTTCTGAAGGCATTTTAGGCCGAATTGGGCACTTTTGCATGAAAAGTCAAAATCCAACCTGAAATGCTGAAATCGCTTGAAAAATGCTTTTCTGAGCTGGAAATGCCTTTTAACGACATTTCTCATCATAAGAATGCTCCTGAAGGCATTTTAGGCCGAATTGGGCACTTTTGCATGAAAAGTCAAAATCCAACCTGAAATGTTGAAATCGCTTGAAAAATGCTTTTCTGAGCTGGAAATGCCTTTAAACGACATATCTCATCATAAGAATGCTTCTGAAGGCATTTTAGGCCGAATTGGGCACTTTTGCATGAAAAGTCAAAATCCAACCTGAAATGTTGAAATCGCTTAAAAAATGCTTTTCTGAGCTGGAAATGCCTTTAAACGACATTTCTCATCATAAGAATGCTCCTGAAGGCATTTTAGGCAGAATTGGGCACTTTTGCAGAAATAGTCAAAATCCAACCTGAAATGCTGAAATCCCTTGAAAAATGCTTTTCTGAGCTGGAAATGCCTTTAAACGACATTTCTCATCATAAGAATGCTTCTGAAGGCATTTTAGGCCGAATTGGGCACTTTTGCATGAAAAGTCAAAATCCAACATGAAATGCTGAAATCGCTTGAAAAATGCTTTTCTGAGCTGGAAATGCCTTTAAACGACATTTCTCATCATAAGAATGCTCCTGAAGGCATTTTAGGCCGAATTGGGCACTTTTGCATGAAAAGTCAAAATCCAACCTGAAATGTTGAAATCGCTTGAAAAATGCTTTTCTGAGCTGGAAATGCCTTTAAACGACATTTCTCATCATAAGAATGCTCCTGAAGGCATTTTAGGCCGAATTGGGCACTTTTGCAGAAATAGTCAAAAGCCAACCTGAAATGCTGAAATCGCTTGAAAAATGCTTTTCTGAGCTGGAAATGCCTTTAAACGACATTTCTCATCATAAGAATGCTCCTGAAGGCATTTTAGGCCGAATTGGGCACTTTTGCAGAAATAGTCAAAATCCAACCTGAAATGCTGAAATCGCTTGAAAAATGCTTTTCTGAGCTGGAAATGCCTTTAAACGACATTTCTCATCATAAGAATGCTCCTGAAGGCATTTTAGGTCGAATTGGGCACATTTGCATGAAAAGTCAAAATCCAACCTGAAATGTTGAAATCGCTTGAAAAATGCTTTTCTGAGCTGGAAATGCCTTTAAACGACATTTCTCATCATAAGAATGCTCCTGAAGGCATTTTAGGCCAAATTGGGCACTTTTGCATGAAAAGTCAAAATCCAACCTGAAATGCTGAAATCGCTTGAAAAATGCTTTTCTGAGCTGGAAATGCCTTTAAACGACATTTCTCATCATAAGAATGCTTCTGAAGGCATTTTAGGCCGAATTGGGCACTTTTGCATGAAAAGTCAAAATCCAACCTGAAATGTTGAAATCGCTTGAAAAATGCTTTTCTGAGCTGGAAATGCCTTTAAACGACATTTCTCATCATAAGAATGCTTCTGAAGGCATTTTAGGCCGAATTGGGCACTTTTGCATGAAAAGTCACAATCCAACATGAAATGCTGAAATCGCTTGAAAAATGCTTTTCTGAGCTGGAAATGCCTTTAAACGACATTTCTTATCATAAGAATGCTCCTGAAGGCATTTTAGGCCGAATTGGGCACTTTTGCATGAAAAGTCAAAATCCAACCTGAAGTGTTGAAATCGCTTGAAAAATGCTTTTCTGAGCTGGAAATGCCTTTAAACGACATTTCTCATCATAAGAATGCTCCTGAAGGCATTTTAGGCCGAATTGGGCACTTTTGCAGAAATAGTCAAAAGCCAACCTGAAATGCTGAAATCGCTTGAAAAATGCTTTTCTGAGCTGGAAATGCCTTTAAACGACATTTCTCATCATAAGAATGCTCCTGAAGGCATTTTAGGCCGAATTGGGCACTTTTGCATGAAAAGTCAAAATCCAACCTGAAATGCTGAAATCGCTTGAAAAATGCTTTTCTGAGCTGGAAATGCCTTTAAACGACATTTCTCATCATAAGAATGCTCCTGAAGGCATTTTAGGCCGAATTGGGCACTTTTGCATGAAAAGTCAAAATCCAACCTGAAATGTTGAAATCGCTTGAAAAATGCTTTTCTGAGCTGGAAATACCTTTAAACGACATTTCTTATCATAAGAATGCTTCTGAAGGCATTTTAGGCCGAATTGGGCACTTTTGCATGAAAAGTCAAAATCCAACCTGAAATGTTGAAATCGCTTGAAAAATGCTTTTCTGAGCTGGAAATGCCTTTAAACGACATTTCTCATCATAAGAATGCTTCTGAAGGCATTTTAGGCCGAATTGGGCACTTTTGCATGAAAAGTCAAAATCCAACCTGAAATGTTGAAATCGCTTGAAAAATGCTTTTCTGAGCTGGAAATGCCTTTAAACGACATTTCTCATCATAAGAATGCTTCTGAAGGCATTTTAGGCCGAATTGGGCACTTTTGCATGAAAAGTCACAATCCAACATGAAATGCTGAAATCGCTTGAAAAATGCTTTTCTGAGCTGGAAATGCCTTTAAACGACATTTCTCATCATAAGAATGCTTCTGAAGGCATTTTAGGCCGAATTGGGCACTTTTGCATGAAAAGTCAAAATCCAACCTGAAATGTTGAAATCGCTTGAAAAATGCTTTTCTGAGCTGGAAATGCCTTTAAACGACATTTCTCATCATAAGAATGCTCCTGAAGGCATTTTAGGCCAAATTGGGCACTTTTGCATGAAAAGTCAAAATCCAACCTGAAATGCTGAAATCGCTTGAAAAATGCTTTTCTGAGCTGGAAATGCCTTTAAACGACATTTCTCATCATAAGAATGCTTCTGAAGGCATTTTAGGCCGAATTGGGCACTTTTGCATGAAAAGTCAAAATCCAACCTGAAATGTTGAAATCGCTTGAAAAATGCTTTTCTGAGCTGGAAATGCCTTTAAACGACATTTCTCATCATAAGAATGCTTCTGAAGGCATTTTAGGCCGAATTGGGCACTTTTGCATGAAAAGTCACAATCCAACATGAAATGCTGAAATCGCTTGAAAAATGCTTTTCTGAGCTGGAAATGCCTTTAAACGACATTTCTCATCATAAGAATGCTCCTGAAGGCATTTTAGGCCGAATTGGGCACTTTTGCATGAAAAGTCAAAATCCAACCTGAAGTGTTGAAATCGCTTGAAAAATGCTTTTCTGAGCTGGAAATGCCTTTAAACGACATTTCTCATCATAAGAATGCTCCTGAAAGCATTTTAGGCCGAATTGGGCACTTTTGCAGAAATAGTCAAAAGCCAACCTGAAATGCTGAAATCGCTTGAAAAATGCTTTTCTGAGCTGGAAATGCCTTTAAACGACATTTCTCATCATAAGAATGCTCCTGAAGGCATTTTAGGCCGAATTGGGCACTTTTGCATGAAAAGTCAAAATCCAACCTGAAATGCTGAAATCGCTTGAAAAATGCTTTTCTGAGCTGGAAATGCCTTTAAACGACATTTCTCATCATAAGAATGCTCCTGAAGGCATTTTAGGTCGAATTGGGCACATTTGCATGAAAAGTCAAAATCCAACCTGAAATGTTGAAATCGCTTGAAAAATGCTTTTCTGAGCTGGAAATGCCTTTAAACGACATTTCTCATCATAAGAATGCTCCTGAAGGCATTTTAGGCCAAATGCGGCACTTTTGCATGAAAAGTCAAAATCCAACCTGAAATGCTGAAATCGCTTGAAAAATGCTTTTCTGAGCTGGAAATGCCTTTAAACGACATTTCTCATCATAAGAATGCTTCTGAAGGCATTTTAGGCCGAATTGGGCACTTTTGCATGAAAAGTCACAATCCAACATGAAATGCTGAAATCGCTTGAAAAATGCTTTTCTGAGCTGGAAATGCCTTTAAACGACATTTCTCATCATAAGAATGCTCCTGAAGGCATTTTAGGCCGAATTGGGCACTTTTGCAGAAATAGTCAAAAGCCAATCTGAAATGCTGAAATCGCTTGAAAAATGCTTTTCTGAGCTGGAAATGCCTTTAAACGACATTTCTCATCATAAGAATGCTCCTGAAGGCATTTTAGGCCGAATTGGGCACTTTTGCATGAAAAGTCAAAATCCAACCTGAAATGCTGAAATCGCTTGAAAAATGCTTTTCTGAGCTGGAAATGCCTTTAAACGACATTTCTCATCATAAGAATGCTCCTGAAGGCATTTTAGGTCGAATTGGGCACATTTGCATGAAAAGTCCAAATCCAACCTGAAATGTTGAAATCGCTTGAAAAATGCTTTTCTGAGCTGGAAATGCCTTTAAACGACATTTCTCATCATAAGAATGCTCCTGAAGGCATTTTAGGCCAAATTGGGCACTTTTGCATGAAAAGTCAAAATCCAACCTGAAATGCTGAAATCGCTTGAAAAATGCTTTTCTGAGCTGGAAATGCCTTTAAACGACATTTCTCATCATAAGAATGCTCCTGAAGGCATTTTAGGCCGAATTGGGCACTTTTGCATGAAATGCTGAAATCGCTTGAAAAATGCTTTTCTGAGCTGGAAATGCCTTTAAACGACATTTCTCATCATAAGAATGCTCCTGAAGGCATTTTAGGCCGAATTGGGCACTTTTGCAGAAATAGTCAAAATCCAACCTGAAATGCTGAAATCGCTTGAAAAATGCTTTTCTGAGCTGGAAATGCCTTTAAACGACATTTCTCATCATAAGAATGCTCCTGAAGGCATTTTAGGTCGAATTGGGCACATTTGCATGAAAAGTCAAAATCCAACCTGAAATGTTGAAATCGCTTGAAAAATGCTTTTCTGAGCTTGAAATGCCTTTAAACGACATTTCTCATCATAAGAATGCTCCTGAAGGCATTTTAGGCCAAATTGGGCACTTTTGCATGAAAAGTCAAAATCCAACCTGAAATGCTGAAATCGCTTGAAAAATGCTTTTCTGAGCTGGAAATGCCTTTAAACGACATTTCTCATCATAAGAATGCTTCTGAAGGCATTTTAGGCCGAATTGGGCACTTTTGCATGAAAAGTCAAAATCCAACCTGAAATGTTGAAATCGCTTGAAAAATGCTTTTCTGAGCTGGAAATGCCTTTAAACGACATTTCTCATCATAAGAATGCTTCTGAAGGCATTTTAGGCCGAATTGGGCACTTTTGCATGAAAAGTCACAATCCAACATGAAATGCTGAAATCGCTTGAAAAATGCTTTTCTGAGCTGGAAATGCCTTTTAAACGACATTTCTCATCATAAGAATGCTCCTGAAGGCATTTTAGGCCGAATTGGGCACTTTTGCATGAAAAGTCAAAATCCAACCTGAAGTGTTGAAATCGCTTGAAAAATGCTTTTCTGAGCTGGAAATGCCTTTAAACGACATTTCTCATCATAAGAATGCTCCTGAAGGCATTTTAGGCCGAATTGGGCACTTTTGCAGAAATAGTCAAAAGCCAACCTGAAATGCTGAAATCGCTTGAAAAATGCTTTTCTGAGCTGGAAATGCCTTTAAACGACATTTCTCATCATAAGAATGCTCCTGAAGGCATTTTAGGCCGAATTGGGCACTTTTGCATGAAAAGTCAAAATCCAACCTGAAATGCTGAAATCGCTTGAAAAATGCTTTTCTGAGCTGGAAATGCCTTTAAACGACATTTCTCATCATAAGAATGCTCCTGAAGGCATTTTAGGCCGAATTGGGCACTTTTGCATGAAAAGTCAAAATCCAACCTGAAATGTTGAAATCGCTTGAAAAATGCTTTTCTGAGCTGGAAATACCTTTAAACGACATTTCTTATCATAAGAATGCTTCTGAAGGCATTTTAGGCCGAATTGGGCACTTTTGCATGAAAAGTCAAAATCCAACCTGAAATGTTGAAATCGCTTGAAAAATGCTTTTCTGAGCTGGAAATGCCTTTAAACGACATTTCTCATCATAAGAATGCTTCTGAAGGCATTTTAGGCCGAATTGGGCACTTTTGCATGAAAAGTCAAAATCCAACCTGAAATGTTGAAATCGCTTGAAAAATGCTTTTCTGAGCTGGAAATGCCTTTAAACGACATTTCTCATCATAAGAATGCTTCTGAAGGCATTTTAGGCCGAATTGGGCACTTTTGCATGAAAAGTCAAAATCCAACCTGAAATGTTGAAATCGCTTGAAAAATGCTTTTCTGAGCTGGAAATGCCTTTAAACGACATTTCTCATCATAAGAATGCTCCTGAAGGCATTTTAGGCCAAATTGGGCACTTTTGCATGAAAAGTCAAAATCCAACCTGAAATGCTGAAATCGCTTGAAAAATGCTTTTCTGAGCTGGAAATGCCTTTAAACGACATTTCTCATCATAAGAATGCTTCTGAAGGCATTTTAGGCCGAATTGGGCACTTTTGCATGAAAAGTCAAAATCCAACCTGAAATGTTGAAATCGCTTGAAAAATGCTTTTCTGAGCTGGAAATGCCTTTAAACGACATTTCTCATCATAAGAATGCTTCTGAAGGCATTTTAGGCCGAATTGGGCACTTTTGCATGAAAAGTCACAATCCAACATGAAATGCTGAAATCGCTTGAAAAATGCTTTTCTGAGCTGGAAATGCCTTTAAACGACATTTCTCATCATAAGAATGCTCCTGAAGGCATTTTAGGCCGAATTGGGCACTTTTGCATGAAAAGTCAAAATCCAACCTGAAGTGTTGAAATCGCTTGAAAAATGCTTTTCTGAGCTGGAAATGCCTTTAAACGACATTTCTCATCATAAGAATGCTCCTGAAGGCATTTTAGGCCGAATTGGGCACTTTTGCAGAAATAGTCAAAAGCCAACCTGAAATGCTGAAATCGCTTGAAAAATGCTTTTCTGAGCTGGAAATGCCTTTAAACGACATTTCTCATCATAAGAATGCTCCTGAAGGCATTTTAGGCCGAATTGGGCACTTTTGCATGAAAAGTCAAAATCCAACCTGAAATGCTGAAATCGCTTGAAAAATGCTTTTCTGAGCTGGAAATGCCTTTAAACGACATTTCTCATCATAAGAATGCTTCTGAAGGCATTTTAGGCCGAATTGGGCACTTTTGCATGAAAAGTCAAAATCCAACCTGAAATGTTGAAATCGCTTGAAAAATGCTTTTCTGAGCTGGAAATGCCTTTAAACGACATTTCTCATCATAAGAATGGGCATTTTTCAAGCGATAAGAATGGGCATTTTTCAAGCGATAAGAATGGGCATAAGAATGGGCATTTTTCAAGCGATTTCAACACTTCAGGTTGGATTTTGACTTTTCATGCAAAAGTGCCCAATTCGGCCTAAAATGAAGGCATTTTAGGCCGAATTGGGCACTTTTGCATGAAAAGTCAAAATCCAACCTGAAATGTTGAAATCGCTTGAAAAATGCTTTTCTGAGCTGGAAATGCCTTTAAACGACATTTCTCATCATAAGAATGCTTCTGAAGGCATTTTAGGCCGAATTGGGCACTTTTGCATGAAAAGTCAAAATCCAACCTGAAATGTTGAAATCGCTTGAAAAATGCTTTTCTGAGCTGGAAATGCCTTTAAACGACATTTCTCATCATAAGAATGCTTCTGAAGGCATTTTAGGCCGAATTGGGCACTTTTGCATGAAAAGTCACAATCCAACATGAAATGCTGAAATCGCTTGAAAAATGCTTTTCTGAGCTGGAAATGCCTTTAAACGACATTTCTCATCATAAGAATGCTTCTGAAGGCATTTTAGGCCGAATTGGGCACTTTTGCATGAAAAGTCAAAATCCAACCTGAAATGTTGAAATCGCTTGAAAAATGCTTTTCTGAGCTGGAAATGCCTTTAAACGACATTTCTCATCATAAGAATGCTCCTGAAGGCATTTTAGGCCAAATTGGGCACTTTTGCATGAAAAGTCAAAATCCAACCTGAAATGCTGAAATCGCTTGAAAAATGCTTTTCTGAGCTGGAAATGCCTTTAAACGACATTTCTCATCATAAGAATGCTTCTGAAGGCATTTTAGGCCGAATTGGGCACTTTTGCATGAAAAGTCAAAATCCAACCTGAAATGTTGAAATCGCTTGAAAAATGCTTTTCTGAGCTGGAAATGCCTTTAAACGACATTTCTCATCATAAGAATGCTTCTGAAGGCATTTTAGGCCGAATTGGGCACTTTTGCATGAAAAGTCACAATCCAACATGAAATGCTGAAATCGCTTGAAAAATGCTTTTCTGAGCTGGAAATGCCTTTAAACGACATTTCTCATCATAAGAATGCTCCTGAAGGCATTTTAGGCCGAATTGGGCACTTTTGCATGAAAAGTCAAAATCCAACCTGAAGTGTTGAAATCGCTTGAAAAATGCTTTTCTGAGCTGGAAATGCCTTTAAACGACATTTCTCATCATAAGAATGCTCCTGAAGGCATTTTAGGCCGAATTGGGCACTTTTGCAGAAATAGTCAAAAGCCAACCTGAAATGCTGAAATCGCTTGAAAAATGCTTTTCTGAGCTGGAAATGCCTATGCTCCTGAAGGCATTTTAGGCCGAATTGGGCACTTTTGCATGAAAAGTCAAAATCCAACCTGAAATGCTGAAATCGCTTGAAAAATGCTTTTCTGAGCTGGAAATGCCTTTAAACGACATTTCTCATCATAAGAATGCTTCTGAAGGCATTTTAGGCCGAATTGGGCACTTTTGCATGAAAAGTCAAAATCCAACCTGAAATGTTGAAATCGCTTGAAAAATGCTTTTCTGAGCTGGAAATGCCTTTAAACGACATTTCTCATCATAAGAATGCTTCTGAAGGCATTTTAGGCCGAATTGGGCACTTTTGCATGAAAAGTCACAATCCAACCTGAAATGTTGAAATCGCTTGAAAAATGCTTTTCTGAGCTGGAAATGCCTTTAAACGACATTTCTCATCATAAGAATGCTCCTGAAGGCATTTTAGGCCGAATTGGGCACTTTTGCAGAAATAGTCAAAATCCAACCTGAAATGCTGAAATCGCTTGAAAAATGCTTTTCTGAGCTGGAAATGCCTTTAAACGACATTTCTCATCATAAGAATGCTCCTGAAGGCATTTTAGGTCGAATTGGGCACATTTGCATGAAAAGTCAAAATCCAACCTGAAATGTTGAAATCGCTTGAAAAATGCTTTTCTGAGCTGGAAATGCCTTTAAACGACATTTCTCATCATAAGAATGCTCCTGAAGGCATTTTAGGCCAAATTGGGCACTTTTGCATGAAAAGTCAAAATCCAACCTGAAATGCTGAAATCGCTTGAAAAATGCTTTTCTGAGCTGGAAATGCCTTTAAACGACATTTCTCATCATAAGAATGCTTCTGAAGGCATTTTAGGCCGAATTGGGCACTTTTGCATGAAAAGTCAAAATCCAACCTGAAATGTTGAAATCGCTTGAAAAATGCTTTTCTGAGCTGGAAATGCCTTTAAACGACATTTCTCATCATAAGAATGCTTCTGAAGGCATTTTAGGCCGAATTGGGCACTTTTGCATGAAAAGTCACAATCCAACATGAAATGCTGAAATCGCTTGAAAAATGCTTTTCTGAGCTGGAAATGCCTTTAAACGACATTTCTTATCATAAGAATGCTCCTGAAGGCATTTTAGGCCGAATTGGGCACTTTTGCATGAAAAGTCAAAATCCAACCTGAAGTGTTGAAATCGCTTGAAAAATGCTTTTCTGAGCTGGAAATGCCTTTAAACGACATTTCTCATCATAAGAATGCTCCTGAAGGCATTTTAGGCCGAATTGGGCACTTTTGCAGAAATAGTCAAAAGCCAACCTGAAATGCTGAAATCGCTTGAAAAATGCTTTTCTGAGCTGGAAATGCCTTTAAACGACATTTCTCATCATAAGAATGCTCCTGAAGGCATTTTAGGCCGAATTGGGCACTTTTGCATGAAAAGTCAAAATCCAACCTGAAATGCTGAAATCGCTTGAAAAATGCTTTTCTGAGCTGGAAATGCCTTTAAACGACATTTCTCATCATAAGAATGCTCCTGAAGGCATTTTAGGCCGAATTGGGCACTTTTGCATGAAAAGTCAAAATCCAACCTGAAATGTTGAAATCTCTTGAAAAATGCTTTTCTGAGCTGGAAATACCTTTAAACGACATTTCTTATCATAAGAATGCTTCTGAAGGCATTTTAGGCCGAATTGGGCACTTTTGCATGAAAAGTCAAAATCCAACCTGAAATGTTGAAATCGCTTGAAAAATGCTTTTCTGAGCTGGAAATGCCTTTAAACGACATTTCTCATCATAAGAATGCTTCTGAAGGCATTTTAGGTCGAATTGGGCACATTTGAATGAAAAGTCAAAATCCAACCTGAAATGTTGAAATCGCTTGAAAAATGCTTTTCTGAGCTGGAAATGCCTTTAAACGACATTTCTCATCATAAGAATGCTTCTGAAGGCATTTTAGGTCGAATTGGGCACTTTTGCATGAAAAGTCACAATCCAACCTGAAATGCTGAAATCGCTTGAAAAATGCTTTTCTGAGCTGGAAATGCCTTTAAACGACATTTCTCATCATAAGAATGCTCCTGAAGGCATTTTAGGCCGAATTGGGCACTTTTGAATGAAAAGTCAAAATCCAACCTGAAATGTTGAAATCGCTTGAAAAATGCTTTTCTGAGCTGGAAATGCCTTTAAACGACATTTCTCATCATAAGAATGCTTCTGAAGGCATTTTAGGTCGAATTGGGCACTTTTGCATGAAAAGTCACAATCCAACCTGAAATGCTGAAATCGCTTGAAAAATGCTTTTCTGAGCTGGAAATGCCTTTAAACGACATTTCTCATCATAAGAATGCTCCTGAAGGCATTTTAGGCCGAATTGGGCACTTTTGCATGAAAAGTCACAATCCAACATAAAATGCTGAAATCGCTTGAAAAATGCTTTTCTGAGCTGGAAATGCCTTTAAACGACATTTCTCATCATAAGAATGCTTCTGAAGGCATTTTAGGTCGAATTGGGCACTTTTGCATGAAAAGTCACAATCCAACCTGAAATGCTGAAATCGCTTGAAAAATGCTTTTCTGAGCTGGAAATGCCTTTAAACGACATTTCTCATCATAAGAATGCTCCTGAAGGCATTTTAGGCCGAATTGGGCACTTTTGCATGAAAAGTCAAAATCCAACCTGAAATGTTGAAATCGCTTGAAAAATGCTTTTCTGAGCTGGAAATGCCTTTAAACGACATTTCTCATCATAAGAATGCTTCTGAAGGCATTTTAGGTCGAATTGGGCACATTTGAATGAAAAGTCAAAATCCAACCTGAAATGTTGAAATCGCTTGAAAAATGCTTTTCTGAGCTGGACAAGCCTTTAAACGACATTTCTCATCATAAGAATGCTCCTGAAGGCATTTTAGGCCGAATTGGGCACTTTTGCAGAAATAGTCAAAATCCAACCTGAAATGCTAAAATCGCTTGAAAAATGCTTTTCTGAGCTGGAAATGCCTTTTAAACGACATTTCTCATCATAAGAATGCTCCTGAAGGCATTTTAGGCCGAATTGGGCACTTTTGCAGAAATAGTCAAAATCCAACCTGAAATGCTGAAATCGCTTGAAAAATTCTTTTCTGAGCTGGAAATGCCTTTAAACGACATTTCTCATCATAAGAATGCTCCTGAAGGCATTTTAGGTCGAATTGGGCACATTTGCATGAAAAGTCAAAATCCAACCTGAAATGTTGAAATCGCTTGAAAAATGCTTTTCTGAGCTGGAAATGCCTTTAAACGACATATCTCATCATAAGAATTGCTCCTGAAGGCATTTTAGGCCAAATTGGGCACTTTTGCATGAAAAGTCAAAATCCAACCTGAAATGTTGAAATCGCTTGAAAAATGCTTTTCTGAGCTGGAAATGCCTTTAAACGACATTTCTCATCATAAGAATGCTCCTGAAGGCATTTTAGGCCGAATTGGGCACTTTTGCAGAAATAGTCAAAATCCAACCTGAAATGCTGAAATCGCTTGAAAAATGCTTTTCTGAGCTGGAAATGCCTTTTTAAACGACATTTCTCATCATAAGAATGCTTCTGAAGGCATTTTAGGCCGAATTGGGCACTTTTGCATGAAAAAGTCAAAATCCAACCTGAAATGTTGAAATCGCTTGAAAAATGCTTTTCTGAGCTGGAAATGCCTTTAAAACGACATTTCTCATCATAAGAATGCTTCTGAAGGCATTTTAGGGCCGAATTGGGCACTTTTGCATGAAAAGTCACAATCCAACCTGAAATGTTTGAAATCGCTTGAAAAATGATTTTCTGAGCTGGAAATGCCTTTAAACGACATTTCTCATCATAAGAATGCTCCTGAAGGCATTTTAGGCCGAATTGGGCACTTTTGCAGAAATAGTCAAAATCCAACCTGAAATGCTGAAATCGCTTGAAAAATGCTTTTCTGAGCTGGAAATGCCTTTAAACGACATTTCTCATCATAAGAATGCTCCTGAAGGCATTTTAGGTCGAATTGGGCACATTTGCATGAAAAGTCAAAATCCAACCTGAAATGTTGAAATCGCTTGAAAAATGCTTTTCTGAGCTGGAAATGCCTTTTAAACGACATTTCTCATCATAAGAATGCTCCTGAAGGCATTTTAGGCCAAATTGGGCACTTTTGCATGAAAAGTCAAAATCCAACCTGAAATGCTGAAATCGCTTGAAAAATGCTTTTCTGAGCTGGAAATGCTTTAAACGACATTTCTCATCATAAGAATGCTCCTGAAGGCATTTTAGGCCGAATTGGGCACTTTTGCATGAAAAGTCAAAATCCAACCTGAAATGTTGAAAATCGCTTTGAAAAATGCTTTTTCTGAGCTGGAAATGCCTTTAAACGACATTTCTCATCATAAGAATGCTCCTGAAGGCATTTTAGGCAGAATTGGGCACTTTTGCATGAAAAGTCAAACTCCAACCTGAAATGCTGAAATCGCTTGAAAAATGCTTTTCTGAGCTGGAAATGCCTTTAAACGACATTTCTCATCATAAGAATGCTCCTGAAGGCATTTTAGGCCGAATTGGGCACTTTTGCATGAAAAGTCAAAATCCAACCTGAAATGTTGAAATCGCTTGAAAAATGCTTTTCTGAGCTGGAAATGCCTTTAAACGACATTTCTCATCATAAGAATGCTTCTGAAGGCATTTTAGGCCGAATTGGGCACTTTTTGCATGAAAAGTCAAAATCCAACCTGAAATGTTGAAATCGCTTGAAAAATGCTTTTCTGAGCTGGAAATGCCTTTTAAACGACATTTCTCATCATAAGAATGCTTCTGAAGGCATTTTTAGGCCGAATTGGGCACTTTTGCATGAAAAGTCACAATCCAACATGAAATGCTGAAATCGCTTGAAAAATGCTTTTCTGAGCTGGAAATGCCTTTAAACGACATTTTCTCATCATAAGAATGCTCCTGAAGGCATTTTAGGCCGAATTGGGCACTTTTGCATGAAAAGTCAAAATCCAACCTGAAATGTTGAAATCGCTTGAAAAAATGCTTTTCTAAACTTGAAATGCCTTTAAACGACATTTCTCATCATAAGAATGCTCCTGAAGGCATTTTAGGCCGAATTGGGCACTTTTGCATGAAAAGTCAAAATCAACCTGAAATGCTGAAATCGCTTGAAAAATGCTTTTCTGAGCTGGAAATGCCTTTTAACGACATTTCTCATCATAAGAATGCTCCTGAAGGCATTTTAGGCCGAATTGGGCACTTTTGCATGAAAAGTCAAAATCCAACCTGAAATGTTGAAATCGCTTGAAAAATGCTTTTCTGAGCTGGAAATGCCTTTAAACGACATATCTCATCATAAGAATGCTTCTGAAGGCATTTTAGGCCGAATTGGGCACTTTTGCATGAAAAAGTCAAAATCCAACCTGAAATGTTGAAATCGCTTAAAAAATGCTTTTCTGAGCTGGAAATGCCTTTAAACGACATTTCTCATCATAAGAATGCTCCTGAAGGCATTTTTAGGCAGAATTGGGCACTTTTGCAGAAATAGTCAAAATCCAACCTGAAATGCTGAAATCGCTTGAAAAATGCTTTTCTGAGCTGGAAATGCCTTTAAACGACATTTCTCATCATCAGAATGCTTCTGAAGGCATTTTAGGCCGAATTGGGCACTTTTGCATGAAAAGTCAAAATCCAAACCTGAAATGTTGAAATCGCTTGAAAAATGCTTTTCTGAGCTGGAAAATGCCTTTAAACGACATTTCTCATCATAAGAATGCTCCTGAAGGCATTTTAGGCCAAATTGGGCACTTTTGCATGAAAAGTCAAAATCCAACCTGAAATGCTGAAATCGCTTGAAAAATGCTTTTCTGAGCTGGAAATGCCTTTAAACGACATTTCTCATCAAAAGAATGCGCCTGAAGGCATTTTTTGGCCGAATTGGGCACTTTTGCATGAAAAGTCAAAATCCAACCTGAAATGCTGAAATCGCTTGAAAAATGCTTTTCTGAGCTGGAAATGCCTTTAAACGACATTTCTCATCATAAGAATGCTCCTGAAGGCATTTTAGGCCGAATTGGGCACTTTTGCAGAAAAAGTCACAATCCAACCTGAAATGCTGAAATCGCTTGAAAAATGCTTTTCTGAGCTGGAAATGCCTTTTAAACGACATTTCTCATCATAAGAATGCTCCTGAAGGCATTTTAGGCCGAATTGGGCACTTTTGCATGAAAAGTCAAAATCCAACCTGAAATGTTGAAATCGCTTGAAAAATGCTTTTCTGAGCTGGAAATGCCTTTAAACGACATTTCTCATCATAAGAATGCTCCTGAAGTCATTTTAGGCCGAATTGGGCACTTTTGCATGAAAAGTCAAAATCCAACCTGAAATGCTGAAATCGCTTGAAAAATGCTTTTCTGAGCTGGAAATGCCTTTAAACGACATTTCTCATAATAAGAATGCTCCTGAAGGCATTTTAGGCCGAATTGGGCACTTTTGCAGAAATAGTCACAATCCAACCTGAAATTGCTGAAATCGCTTGAAAAATGCTTTTCTGAGCTGGAAATGCCTTTAAACGACATTTCTCATCATAAGAATGCTCCTGAAGGCATTTTAGGCCGAATTGGGCACTTTTTGCATGAAAAGTCAAAATCCAACCTGAAATGTTGAAATCGCTTGAAAAATGCTTTTTTGAGCTGGAAATGCCTTTTAAACGACATTTCTCATCATAAGAATGCTTCTGAAGGCATTTTAGGCCGAATTGGGCACTTTTGCATGAAAAGTCACAATCCAACCTGAAATGTTGAAATCTGTTTGAAAAATGCTTTTCTGAGCTGGAAATGCCTTTTTAACGACATTTCTCATCATAAGAATGCTCCTGAAGGCACTTTAGGCAGAATTGGGGCACTTTTGCATGAAAAGTCACAATCAACCTGAAATGTTGAAATCACTTTGAAAAATGCTTTTCTGAGCTGGAAATGCCTTTTAAACGACATTTCTCATCATAAGAATGCCCCTGAAGGCATTTTAGGCCGAATTGGGCACTTTTGCATGAAAAGTCACAATCCAACCTGAAATGTTGAAATCTGTGTTTGAAAAATGCTTTTCTGAGCTGGAAATGCCTTTAAACGACATTTCTCTTCATAAGAATGCTCCTGAAGGCACTTTAGGCAGAATTGGGCACTTTTGCATGAAAAGTCACAATCAACCTGAAATGTTGAAATCACTTTGAAAAATGCTTTTCTGAGCTGAAAATGCCTTTAAACGACATTTCTCATCATAAGAATGCTCCTGAAGGCATTTTAGGCCGAATTGGGCACTTTTGCATGAAAAGTCACAATCAACCTGAAATGTTGAAATCACTTTGAAAAATGCTTTTCTGAGCTGAAAATGCCTTTAAACGACATTTCTCATCATAAGAATGCTCCTGAAGGCATTTTAGGCCGAATTGGGCACTTTTGCATGAAAAGTCACAATCAACCTGAAATGTTGAAATCACTTTGAAAAATGCTTTTCTGAACTGGAAATGCCTTTAAACGACATTTCTCATCATAAGAATGCTCCTGAAGGCACTTTAGGCAGAATTGGGCACTTTTGCATGAAAAGTCACAACCCAGCAAGCAATTTTGCGGCTAATAGACGTCTAGTAGCCGTCTAAACACCCCCCTGACGTCTAGGCTAAAACAAGGCTAATTTTGGGCTGTCAGTGAAAATCTAGTAGACGTCTATCATAGCCCAAGAAATAGACTAGTCATCAAATAGACGGCTATTAAACGTCTACATATATACGTCTAATAGACGGTGAATGTGGGTCTAGGCTAAAACAAGGCTAATTTTGGGCTGTCAGTGAAAATCTAGTAGACGTCTATCATAGCCCAAGAATAGACTAGCCGTTAAATAGACGGCTATTAAACGACTACACGTGTGTGTCTAATAAAGAACAAAAGAATGGCTAAAGAATTATTTTTAATCCAGTAAAAAGGTTCTCATAAACATGCAATCATGCAATTTATTACAAAAAATATTGTTAATACAATAGAAATTCAGATAAGACAAAATGAAGAAAAACTACTTTTAACAAAAAGAATAAAAACAGTAACAAAATAAAAGCATATATAACAAAATACAATTTCAAAAATGAAATAACATCTAAACATTAACAAACTATCTTCAGTTCACGTCAACTTATTAATTGTACTAATTTCTATACCCCCCCCCCCCGTGCTCCCTGGTGCCTGTTTGAAATGCCCCCCATTGCATCCTTCACTTCCAGTTCTGTTGCTGCCGGGAAGTTGTTCAACACAGCATCTGCCAAATATGATATGAAAAGAATGCATGAGACAAGTATTTCTGCTTTATTTTAAATGTGATAGTCATTCTCTTTTGAAAAAGTCATATATAAATATTGACAGGCAACAGTAATCATACCGTTCTCATTACTAACAGAAGTGCATGTTTCTCTGCGTGTGTTTAATGACATTTTTGGAACTAGCAAAAGAGTCTTAAAGGCAGGGTATCTGATTTTGATCCAGAATTTTTTTTTTTGTTATGCTGGTTGAAAGTCTCCTCAAATATTGATAGCTCTCACTATGTTAAGTTAAGTTGTCTAAATGTTTATTTTTATATATTTGTGTCATCTATAAAAGGCGTAGGACCAAAAAACGTTCAACAAATCATTGAACCCTGACCGAATGCAATAATTGGACGTGGGCATGGGCCAGTTACCGGTTTGAAGGTATACTGAGATTTTCAGAGTCAAGGTTTTTAAAAAACCACAAAAATTTTCTGTGATACCGTTTTCAATGTATGAACTGTGTTTACACAAAGTGAATTAAATCATGTAATTGAATTCATGTTTACATTTACAATTGAAAGAATATTATCATTTAAAGGCTTTATTTTTACCTGGCATAAACGTTGTTTGTTGCTTAAAAATAAAATGTATTGTGTCCAGTTGAAAAGTTGATGTTTTAATATGCAGACATTTGAAAATAACACATTTTAGTGTCACAATGGCAATACCACAACACCGTGGTATTTTTGCTTACGGTTATCATACTGCCAGAATCTCATTCCGGCCCATAATTGGGCGCATTAAATATTTGCCCCTCTTCTGTGAATGTGTTTTGCATGCCACTTCACAACCTGTTCACACTCTGTAAAAATAGGGAGAATCAAATAAACCTTCCTGCTGAATTGACACAGGAGCTACAAAACGAAAGACATTTTGAAACAACAAAAAAAAAAAAAACATCTGGATGAGCAAAGAGGAAAAACCCAAATTAACATTGGTAAGTTCACTGCTTTTCTGCAAGATGGAAACAGCTACAGGTCTGAAAGGGTCGTTGCAGTGTTTCTTTTGGAAAGGTAGGTATGCAGTGTGATTCTATTTTGATGGATTCAGATTGTATTTTAATGAAACTTGTTGCTTATGTAGTTTGTTTACGAATAAGTGTAATGATATTTATCTTTTCAAATTTCTTAACGTGCTGTATTTATTTCGGATTAAAAACAGTTGTTTATGTTGGTTATTTTGGTAATGTTATTCACTTTGTCAGTCTTACTGGTTAATGAGATAGGAGTGTGCTTCTGGTTGGTGCGTGTAGGCTAAAGTTAGTATTTTTCAAAATCAAATACCCTGCCCTTTAAGATGCCAAGCATAAAATATTCACAATACAATCTTATTGACATAAAACCTGTCAAATGTCTAAAAATAAAACATCTAAACAATATTGTATGGATAAGTAAACTGTTGTATCGGCAAAGAGTCATTTAATCTGGGGCTTTTAATATTTAGAAAATATTAAGGCAGTATCGGACTGTCGTCAATTACTCCTCACATAACCTAATGTCATATTAAAACTACTATTTTGTGAAACACCATGTAGCCTAAAACTACATACAAACACACTTACCTTTAATAACTGAGAACTGATGGTTTTTCAAATGCTTGCTTCTGCAGTGGACCACCACCATTCATGTTGAACTTTGAAATTAATGAATTTTAGTGAACTCTAAAATACAAAAGACAATGTCGTTAACAGTTGCAGACTGAAATATTTTCAGATTTTTTGTGACCACATGAAAGACTGTGTTGACAACACAATGTCTGATTAATATTGCATGTTTAGAGAATTTACCTGTCCAGCATTCTTCCGGCACGGTCTCTCAAGTTTCTCCCTCCAGTTTCGCACAGCTTTGACACCTGAATAGCACATGCCTATGTCAGTAATTGTACAGTATTGTATGCTTCAGTGTACAAATGTTTACCAACCTTAAAGGTTAATGCCCACTGACCTGCAAGTTTTCCCTCACTAACACAATAAAACTCTTTTTTCCAACAGACTGAAGGCCTGTCAGTTAAATCCATTATGGAAAATAGCTTTCCCCCACAATCTATCTCTGCATGCATAATTGTAAAGCACCACATTGCCTACATTACTGTAAGCAACACAGTAATAACTTAGCTAAGTTACTGCTGTTACTAAAAAGCAGCCTACAAATCACTCATGTAAATCTTCAGTGTAACGTTACATAGACTCATTTAACTCCACTATTTTATTACATTGCAGGTTGTACTGTTTAGGTTTTATAAAACATGGGTTACTTTACTACGTTATACTGTTAAGTTACCCGCAAGAATGTCGCGATTCCAACAACAAATAAAGTAAATCAATTTTAAACACATGTAAAATAAAATAATAAAAAAACTTACAAGACCAAACAAGTGTGGTACATACTTTCCTCGTGGCTGCTCGCTGATGTTGTTGCTTTTCAAAAAGCGGAAATCTTTCTCGTGAGATTTGGCCCCGTGTTTGTGTACTGCTGCCATCTAGCGGTTCGGAGTTGTAACTGGATTTTGTTTATCTTTGAAATACGGTCAAATAATGAATGTTATGCGTGACAGCAGATATTCAGATAAGATAAATAAAACCAAACATCTTATTTCACTGGTGTCTTTGCATGCCTGATAAAATATCATAATTCTTGCAAGTTATTTTGGCAAAAACAAAATTTTATTAAATTCAAGGTTATTTTGGGCTAAACATGGTTTGTTCGTAGTCGGTCTATTTATGAGCTAAATAGTGGTTATGTATGACGGTGCATAAAACACTTAAAGAAATTAAACATTGTAATCGCTGTTAACTTTGCTTACAATGACATACCATACATCTCACAAGTTATTTTGGCAAAAACCACATGTAATTAAATTAATGGTTATTTCTGGGCTAAACGTGGGTTATTCGTAGTCGGTCTATTTGTAAGCTAAATAGTGGCTAGTACAGACGGTGTATAAAACACTTTAAAGAAATGAAACAAAATACCTTAATCGCTTTGAACTTTGTTTACATGATTAAATATCATACATCTCACAAATCATTTTGGCAAAACAACATGTAATTAAATTAATGGTTATTTCTGGGCTAAACGTGGGTTATTCGTAGTCGGTCTATTTGTAAGCTAAATAGTGGCTAGTACAGACGGTGCATGAAACACTTTAAATAAATGAAACAAAATACATTAATTGCTTTGAACTTTGTTTACATTATTAAATATCATACATCTCACAAATAATTTTGGCAAAACAACATGTAATTAAATTCATGGTTATTTCTGGGCTAAACGTGGTTTATTCGTAGTCGGTCTATTTATGAGCTAAATTATGACTACGTACAGACGATGCATAAAACACTTTAAAGAAATGAAAAGAAATACCTTGTAATCGCTGTTAACTTTGCTTACATGATAAAATAGCATCCATCTCACAAATTATTTTGTCAAAAACCAAATGTAACCAAATTAAAGTTTAATTGGGCTAGAAGTGGGCTAGGCACAGCCCGGCTATATCGGGTCTATACTGAAACGAGACGTTGAAATGACGGCTATTGCTTGCTGGGAATCAACCTGAAATGTTGAAATCACTTTGAAAAATGCTTTTCTGAGCTGAAAATGCCTTTAAACGACATTTCTCATCATAAGAATGCTCCTGAAGGCATTTTAGGCCGAATTGGGCCATTTTGCATGAAAAGTCACAATCAACCTGAAATGTTGAAATCACTTTGAAAAATGCTTTTCTGAGCTGAAAATGCCTTTAAACGACATTTCTCATCATAAGAATGCTCCTGAAAGCATTTTTAGGCCGAATTGGGCACTTTTGCATGAAAAGTCACAATCAACCTGAAATGTTGAAATCGCTTGAAAAATGCTTTTCTGAGCTGGAAATGCCTTTAAACGACATTTCTCATCATAAGAATGCTCCTGAAGGCATTTTAGGCCGAATTGGGCACTTTTGCAGAAATAGTCAAAATCCAACCTGAAATGCTGAAATCGCTTGAAAAATGCTTTTCTGAGCTGGAAATGCCTTTAAACGACATTTCTCATCATAAGAATGCTCCTGAAGGCATTTTAGGCCGAATTGGGCACTTTTGCATGAAAAGTCAAAATCCAACCTGAAATGTTGAAATCGCTTGAAAAATGCTTTTCTGAGCTGGAAATGCCTTTAAACGACATTTCTCATCATAAGAATGCTTCTGAAGGCATTTTAGGCCGAATTGGGCACTTTTGCATGAAAAGTCAAAATCCAACCTGAAATGCTGAAATCGCTTGAAAAATGCTTTTCTGAGCTGGAAATGCCTTTAAACGACATTTCTCATCAAAAGAATGCGCCTGAAGGCATTTTTGGCCGAATTGGGCACTTTTGCATGAAAAGTCAAAATCCAACCTGAAATGCTGAAATCGCTTGAAAAATGCTTTTCTGAGCTGGAAATGCCTTTAAACGACATTTCTCATCATAAGAATGCTCCTGAAGGCATTTTAGGCCGAATTGGGCACTTTTGCAGAAAAAGTCACAATCCAACCTGAAATGCTGAAATCGCTTGAAAAATGCTTTTCTGAGCTGGAAATGCCTTTAAACGACATTTCTCATCATAAGAATGCTCCTGAAGGCATTTTAGGCCGAATTGGGCACTTTTGCATGAAAAGTCAAAATCCAACCTGAAATGTTGAAATCGCTTGAAAAATGCTTTTCTGAGCTGGAAATGCCTTTAAACGACATTTCTCATCATAAGAATGCTCCTGAAGTCATTTTAGGCCGAATTGGGCACTTTTGCATGAAAAGTCAAAATCCAACCTGAAATGCTGAAATCGCTTGAAAAATGCTTTTCTGAGCTGGAAATGCCTTTAAACGACATTTCTCATAATAAGAATGCTCCTGAAGGCATTTTAGGCCGAATTGGGCACTTTTGCAGAAATAGTCACAATCCAACCTGAAATGCTGAAATCGCTTGAAAAATGCTTTTCTGAGCTGGAAATGCCTTTAAACGACATTTCTCATCATAAGAATGCTCCTGAAGGCATTTTAGGCCGAATTGGGCACTTTTGCATGAAAAGTCAAAATCCAACCTGAAATGTTGAAATCGCTTGAAAAATGCTTTTTTGAGCTGGAAATGCCTTTAAACGACATTTCTCATCATAAGAATGCTTCTGAAGGCATTTTAGGCCGAATTGGGCACTTTTGCATGAAAAGTCACAATCCAACCTGAAATGTTGAAATCTGTTTGAAAAATGCTTTTCTGAGCTGGAAATGCCTTTAAACGACATTTCTCATCATAAGAATGCTCCTGAAGGCACTTTAGGCAGAATTGGGCACTTTTGCATGAAAAGTCACAATCAACCTGAAATGTTGAAATCACTTTGAAAAATGCTTTTCTGAGCTGGAAATGCCTTTAAACGACATTTCTCATCATAAGAATGCCCCTGAAGGCATTTTAGGCCGAATTGGGCACTTTTGCATGAAAAGTCACAATCCAACCTGAAATGTTGAAATCTGTTTGAAAAATGCTTTTCTGAGCTGGAAATGCCTTTAAACGACATTTCTCTTCATAAGAATGCTCCTGAAGGCACTTTAGGCAGAATTGGGCACTTTTGCATGAAAAGTCACAATCAACCTGAAATGTTGAAATCACTTTGAAAAATGCTTTTCTGAGCTGAAAATGCCTTTAAACGACATTTCTCATCATAAGAATGCTCCTGAAGGCATTTTAGGCCGAATTGGGCACTTTTGCATGAAAAGTCACAATCAACCTGAAATGTTGAAATCACTTTGAAAAATGCTTTTCTGAGCTGAAAATGCCTTTAAACGACATTTCTCATCATAAGAATGCTCCTGAAGGCATTTTAGGCCGAATTGGGCACTTTTGCATGAAAAGTCACAATCAACCTGAAATGTTGAAATCACTTTGAAAAATGCTTTTCTGAACTGGAAATGCCTTTAAACGACATTTCTCATCATAAGAATGCTCCTGAAGGCACTTTAGGCAGAATTGGGCACTTTTGCATGAAAAGTCACAATCAACCTGAAATGTTGAAATCACTTTGAAAAATGCTTTTCTGAGCTGAAAATGCCTTTAAACGACATTTCTCATCATAAGAATGCTCCTGAAGGCATTTTAGGCCGAATTGGGCCATTTTGCATGAAAAGTCACAATCAACCTGAAATGTTGAAATCACTTTGAAAAATGCTTTTCTGAGCTGAAAATGCCTTTAAACGACATTTCTCATCATAAGAATGCTCCTGAAAGCATTTTTAGGCCGAATTGGGCACTTTTGCATGAAAAGTCACAATCAACCTGAAATGTTGAAATCACTTTGAAAAATGCTTTTCTGAGCTGAAAATGCCTTTAAACGACATTTCTCATCATAAGAATGCTCCTGAAGGCATTTTAGGCCGAATTGGGCACTTTTGCATGAAAAGTCACAGTCCAACCTGAAATGTTGAAATCGCTTGAAAAATGCTTTTCTGAGCTGGAAATGCCTTTAAACGACATTTCTCATCATAAATATGCCCCTGAAGGCATTTTAGGCCGAATTGGGCACTTGTGCATGAAAAGTCACAATCCAACCTGAAATGTTGAAATCGCTTGAAAAATGCTTTTCTGAGCTGAAAATGCCTTTACAGTTTTTTTCAATCGCTAACAAGCGCTTACCCATACTTCAGATACTTTTTCTAAACACTTAACACAGAGTTCTACCTACAAAACACAATTGGCCAAATGGATAATTTTCTTCTCAAAAACACATTTTGTTAAATAAATACTAACTCTTCATTTCAAAATGGAACAAATCTTTCTCTGCACACAATAACTTTACCAAAACACTGGAAATCTGACTCAAAATGAAATTATTCTTTCAAAGAATAACACTTCTTTTAGCTCACAAGGTACATGCAGTCAATCAAAGTACACCAGGTTTCTAAATATTGGCTATTGTTGACATTACAAAAACTGCATAGACTTTTATGTTTCAGTTTTACAGGTATTTGCATGCAAAACATGCAATCCACCGTTTTTACGCTAAATGTCTTGGTTGGGAACTGTATGTCCACATGTACAGCAATGTTCACAATTCAAATGCAATCTAGTAAAAAGCAGTTTTCCCCTTACTCTTGACTACAGGAGGTAAAGTAGAAACACAATATAATAGAACAGAAAAAGTTTTACAGTATTGATCTTGTCATTTTTGACAAGAGGGTGGAAGACGTTGCATTCTTTAGAGGGACAATTTTTTTACATATGCATTACTGTATGACCTTATTGACATGTCAAGTGAGAAACAATCCATGTAAAATGCAATACTTACCTGTTGGTTTGTTGAAAGATGCGTATAATGTAGGCAACCTCCTAAAATTGGGCTGAACTCTTTCACCAGCCTTTCTTACTGATATCAGTGAATTTCATCACTGATTACTGTTCTTGCAGCCCTTGGAATGCCACCACCACGCATTCTTACACCTCTACATTGCGCTCTCTCTGGGCCTGCTCTTCTCCCTGACCCTTCTCCTCTCACTGTCCTGCACCTCTCACTGCACCTCTCACTGTCCTGCACCTCTCACTGCATCTCTCACTGCATCTCACACTGCTCCTGCACCTCTCACTGCAACTCTCATTGCACCTCTCACTGCATCTCTCACTGCCCTGCACCTTTCACTGCTCCTCTCACTGCTCCTGTACACCTCAACACTCCTGAACCTCTCAATGTACCTCTCACTGCTCCTGCATCTTTCACTGCACCTCTCACTGCACCTGCATCTCTCACTGCACCTCTCACTGGGCCAGCTCTTCTCCATGTGCCCCTTGCTTTTACGCTTCCTTGTCCAGACATTACAGTGTTTGTCTGTTTCTGTTTTCAAAAACATCACTCCTCAAAGTCCTTCTTTTACTGTATGAGTATCAATGTAATAGAAAAAATAACCTAAGCCAGACTGGAATCAGCTGTGGTTGGCCCAATTTACCCAACATAAAGGTTTTTATATTGTATCTAAGGTTTGGAATATTGTTTTTGCTATTGTGGGATGTTGTGTGTTAACATTTGTAAATACTACAAAAACAATCCATAATTTTGTTGGGAGGTATAGCTTGTCGGTTAAGAAAATTTAAGCATTGTGGAAATGTGTTTACTGACTGCATATTGTGTGAAAACGACATGAAATGAATGAATTGTATGGCCACAAAAGACCGATGCTGTGCTAATTGTGTTTAGAGTTTTGAAAATGTGACAACTGATTGGACAAAAGCTTTTTAGCGACTGAAAAAAACTGTAATGGAGGCAACCTCCTAAAATTGGGCTGCACTCTTTCACCAGCCTCTCTTAGTGAAATCAGTGATTTTCATCACTGACTACTGTTTTTGCAGCCATCGGAATGCCACCACCATGCATTCTTACACCTCTACACTGCCCTCTCCTTGGGCCTGCTCTTCTCCCTGACCCTCCTCCTCTCACTGCTCCTGCACCTCTCACTGCTCCTGCATCTCTCACTGCTCCTGCACCTCTCACTGCTCCTGCATCTCTCACTGCTCCTGCACCTCTCACTGCTCCTGCATCTCTCACTGCTCCTGCATCTCTCACTGCTCCTGCATCTCTCACTGCTCCTGCATCTCTCACTGCTACTCTCACTGCTCCTGCATCTCTCACTGCTCCTGCACCTCTCACTGCTCCTGCATCTCTCACTGCTCCTGCATCTCTCACTGCACCTCTCACTGCATCTCTCACTGCACCTGCATCTCTCACTGGGCCTGCTCTTCTCCATGTGCCCCTTGCTTTTATGCTTCCTCGTCCAGACATTACAGTGTTTGTCTGTTTCTGTTTTCAAAAACATCACTCCTCAAAGTCTTCCTTTTACTGTATACTGTAAGTATCAATGTAAAAGAAAAAATAACCTAAGCCAGACTGGAATCAGCTGTGGTTGGCCCAATTTACCCAATAAAGGTTTTTATTAGGGATGCACCGAATCCAGGATTCGGATTCGGATTCGAATTCGGCCGAATACTGGGCTTTTTGACGGGGTTCGGATTCGGCCGAATCCTAGATTTTTTTTCCACCGAACCGAACCCTAGGCTTGCGCTACGCTGGTCGACGTAACGCGGCCGTTGATTACACACATCGGGTGCTGACGTGGAGATGAGCTTTTTCTTTCGGTGAGCCTTAGGGGCTGGACACACCAAAACTTTTAAACACGGCTGAAATGCCTTGAGGACGCCAAATTCCAGCAGTTTTTCAGCCGAGCGCTTGGTAGCTGTGATGCTTCAGCTGTGAGCCGGTTGGTTGCTGTGGTAATCTCCCGCCCCTCCTCCACTGTATTTGGACGGCCGTGTGAAACCTGACATTGACGAGCGGAGCTTCTCACTCAAAGTTAAAGTTTTCAGCGCGGAGCTGCTTGCTTATTGTAAAAACGAGCGTGTCGCAACGCATCGCTTTCATTATGCATAGGCTTATGGTAATTGTCAAAATAGTTTTTCCAACTTGTCATCCTGGCATAATGTACAGTTAAAATTAAATAAAATGAAAAATACACTGCTGTGGACGTTGTTTACTTCATTAATGTGTTTTACTGTGTTAATGGAATAAGGATGCGAGTAGGATTCGGTATTCGGTTTCGGATTCGGCCGAATCTTAAACGGTGGATTCGGGATTCGGCCGAACCTAAAAAATCTGGATTCGGTGCATCCCTAGTTTTTATACTGTATCTATGGTTTGGAAGATTGTTTTTGCTATTTTGGGATGTTGTGTGTAAGCATTTGTAAATACTACAAAAACAATCCATAATTTTGGTGGGAGGTATAGCTTGTCTGTTAGGAAAATGTAAGCATTGTGGAAATGTGTTCACTGACTGCATATTGTGTGAAAACGACATGAAATGAATGAATTGTATGGCCACAAAAGACCGATGCTGTACTAATTGTGTTTAGAGTTTTGAAAATGTAACAACGGATTGGACAAATGCTTGTTAGCGACCGAAAAAAACTGTATTGTTCTCAGAACGTTTTTTTAACATTTGTAATAGGTTATAAAAACATTGTTTAAACGCTCTTAGAACGTTAAAAGTGTCCCGTTTTTTAGACGTTGTATGAACGTTATTGTTTAGTTATAAGAACGTTATTCAAAACGTTTTTAGAAAGGTTCAGTCTGTTGTTATATTAATGTCCTAAGAATGTTTTCCTAACATGTATAATGGGTTTTAAAAACGTTATGTTTTAAATGTTCTTAGAATGTTAAAAACTAAAATCTTTATTGTTTGGTTATGATAACGTTATTAGAACATTTTTAGAAAGTTCCAGTCTTGTTATAAAAATTTCCATAGAACTTTATTTAAAACATTTTACAATGTTCCATCCCCATTATCTTAACGTTTCCCTAATGTTTGTATTACAGTTTTTTTCAATTGTTTACACGCAATTTTGACAGTGCCGGTCTTTCCTATACGCAAATTACGCAATTTGCATAGGGCCCCGCACCACTAGGGGGCCCCCTTGATCTCAGATTTATTTAAAACCATTATACCAAAGAAAAATTATTATTATGTTTAATGAAAAAAGACGCTATAATTTAAATAATTTGCAAACTTCCGAATTTATGCGGGTTTTTAACAGAGGTGTAAAGTACTTGAGTAATTTTACTTGATTACTGTACTTAAGTATTATTTTTGGGGATTTTTACTTTACTTGAGTACAATTTAAAATCAGTACTTTTACTTTTACTTAATTACATTTTTTAAGAAAAAAAGTACTTTTTACTCCTTACAATTTTATTTACAGTCAAAAAGTACTTATTTTTTAGAGATCACTTTATTCTATTTTCCCTTACTCTTACCAAACCAATTGAATTGTGCTGACCGCCAGTTTAATTTAAATCTTATTTATTTTCCTTGGCCGAGATACAGCGTGCCACTCCCTGAAATTCATACGGTCATAGCTCAGGCACCTTAAGTCCGGGGTGTTCGCCCTTCGGGTCCCTTATCCTACCCGAGAGGGCCTTTTCAACGAGCCAACCCCCGACTCTCTAACCCTTTTCTGTGGCCGACGGTCTCCTGAATTTCAAACGTCCGTGGCTCAGGCGCTTTAAGTCCTAGGCATTCGCTCTTGGCGTCCCTTATCCTACCTAAGAGGGCCTTTCCAACGAGCCAACCCTGACGCTCTAACCCTTTCCCCGGCTGAGATACAGCAGTCATTCCCCTGATTTTCCCACGACCTTAGCTTGGATGCCTTTGGGTCGCTTATACCCAAGGGGACTTAAGGTGTCCGAGCTACAGTCGTGGAAAAAATCGGGGAAAGGACCACAGTATCTCGGCCGGGGAAAGGGCTGCAATTTTCTGGATTATCTACACTGTTTCTATGGCAATGACATCACACTGGCACAACAATCGTGTTTACATTGTACATGACGCCACAGCATGACGTAACTAAAAAGCTACAAAAATACAATCAGAGCGGTCAGACTTAAATGTATTTCTGGAAATGTGATTTGAAAAGTATTTCAAACCACCTCTGGATATAGCTTGAAACAGAAATCAGATTTAGACTGACAGTGTTTACTTTTACTCAAGTATGATTCTGGACAGATACTTTTACTTTTAATTGAGTAAAATGTACACTAAGTACTTGTACTTTCACTTGAGTAACATTTTTGAGTACTTTTTACACCTCTGGTTTTTAAAAATACTTAATGATTTCTTAAATCACTGATATGTACTCGGACAACATGCAGGCAGTTTCTCAATCCGAAGGCTGCAGCCTTCAGAGGTCACATTTGTAGGCTGCATATGCGTCATAAAAAAATTATAATGTTGACTTATTATTAATCTTAGTTAATGGTTAATTGTCATATTATGCTTATGACTTGCAAATGAAATAATGAAAAGTGATATTTTTAATACATGGTCTCTGTCTGCAGACGAAGCAAAGGTCTTAAAGTCGTATTACGACCGCTTTACAGCATATGTAGAACCCAAAGCAAACGTCATATTTGCTCGTTATAAATTTCACGAGAAAATACAGGGAGATCGCGAGCCCTTCGAGCACTTTGTGACTGACCTGCGTCTGCTTGCTAAAGACTGCAATTATGCAAATAGCGACGAGATGATCCGCGATCGCATTGTTTTTGGGATACACTCACCGAAAGTGAGAGAGAAATTTTTGAATGCAGGCTCTGAATTAACACTTGAAAAAGCGATAGATATCGCTAGATCTCACGAGTTAGCTCAAGCACAGCTGAAAACCATCTCAAATAGTATGAGTACTTCACGTGAACATGCAGTGCACTCAGTTTTTCGTAACATGCCACAAGGGGCTGTTTCAAAGCAACACAAAGCTAAACACACAAGGAAATACAGTGAGAATCTGCAACACAGAAATACAACTTCAGGACACCCAAAAGGATGCAGTTACTGTGGAAACAATTTTCATGCTAATCGATCTCAATGTCCTGCAAGAGGAAAAGTATGCAAAATATGTGGCAAACTAAATCATTTTGCAAAAGTATGTCGTTCTAACAGTGAGAAAACTGTGCATGCAATAAGCAAAGGAATCTCAGACCAGACTGAGGAGAGGGATGATGAGCTGTTTATTGACTCAGTCACACAGGGCGAACAAAGCTCAGAGACAGAACAGGCTTTTGTAAACATTAAAGTAGGCCCTAAACAACTCGAAATCAGGTTCAAACTGGACACTGGATCCGCTGCCAACGTCATTCCCATACATGAGTATGCCAAGTTGAGTACCCATTGCACTTTACAACAGACATCTCGCCTTCTGATTGGATACGGTGGAGAACGCTTGTTGGTAAAAGGCAAATGTGACCTGAAATGCAAACACAGAGACATTGAAATGATCATGACTTTTTATGTGGTTGACACAGTTGCACCTCCTGTCATAGGTCTAAAAGGCTGCATAGATTTTGGCCTAATTAAGCTTGTACTATCGGTAACACAAACGCAGATGGAAACGCCAGTTTTGAAGGAATTCTCAGATGTTTTCAAAGGAATTGGACTGTTTCCCGGCGAGTGTACCATACACTTGGACCCAGACGCAACCCCAGTAGTCCACCCACCTAGACGCATTCCTCTCGCACTACGCAGCCGTCTTAAAGATGAGCTTGATAGCATGGAACAGCAGGATGTTATCATTAAAATCACAGAGCCAACTGAATGGGTTAATTCAATGGTTGTAGCGGAAAAGCCACGCACAGGACGATTACGCGTGTGCCTAGACCCGAGGGATCTCAACAAAGCTATTAAGCGACCTCATTACCCATTACCCACTCTTGAAGACTTAACATGCAAGCTAGCTGGTGCTCGATTCTTTAGTGTTCTCGATGCCAGATCGGGCTACTGGGCTATTAAGCTCACTGAGGAGTCGTCAAAACTGACTACGTTTAACACAGTCTTTGGACGTTACCGTTTCCGACGCCTACCCTTTGGATTAATTTCAGCCCAAGACGAGTTCCAGCGAAAAATTGATGAAACATATGAGGGTCTAAATGGGGTCATGGCCATTGTTGATGATGTTCTCATTTTTGGATAGACAAAAGCAGAGCATGATGAGAACCTACTTGCAATGCTCCAGCGTTCCAGACAGAGAGGAGTCAAGCTCAACCCAGAAAAAAGCATCATCTGTGCGACAGAGGTGAGCTACTTCGGACATCTACTCACTGCTGATGGGATAAAGCCAGACCCTAAAAAAGTCGCTGCTGTAAGAGACATGGAGCCCCCAAAAGACAAAGGAGAACTCGAGACGGTGCTGGGTATGATCAATTATCTCTCTAAATTTGCACCTGGCCTTGCTGATGTCAACGCACCACTACCTCAGCTCCTGAAGGAGTCTAGTGAGTTTGTTTGGGATGCCCAACATGAAAAAGCCTTCAAGAAAATAAAAGATTTGCTCACAAGTGAACCAGGCCCAGTCTTAGCATATTTTGACCCTGTCAAAGAGCTCAGGTTACAGGTCGACGCCTCCAAGTATGGGCTTGGGGCAGTTTTGCTGCAAGATGAAAGGCCGATTGCGTATGCATCGAAGTCCCTCTCTGGGAGTGAAATCAATTATGCTCAAATTGAAAAGGAGCTTTTTGCAGTGCTATTTGGCTGTAAACGTTTCCATCAGTACATCTATGGCCGCCACATCATTATCGAGAGTGACCACAAGCCCCTGGAGTCAATCATGAGGAAACCCCTGGCATCAGTTCCTCCAAGGCTACAGAGAATGATCCTTCAGCTGCAGAAGTACAACTTCACCATCGTACATCGACCAGGCAAGGACATCCCTGTGGCTGACACGCTCTCAAGAAAGTCACTTTCTGACCAAGACATGAGCCTTACTGAAGGCATGGACATCCAAGTACACACTGTGTACAGCAGCCTTCCTGTCAGTGACTCAAAGCTGGAGGAAATAAGAGTTGAAACAGAAAAGGACCCTCAGTTTCAGAAACTACAGGAAGTCATACAAAATGGATGGCCTGAGGAAAAGAAAAAATGCCCCATGATTGTGTCAGAATTCTGGAATCACCGCGATGAGCTTTCATATCTGCATGGAATCATCTTCAAAGGTGAAAAGATTGTAATGCCCACAAGTCTTCGGTCAGACATGTTATCACGTATACATGCCAGTCACCTAGGCATTGAGAAATGTAAGCAGAGAGCCCGTGACATCATGTTTTGGCCTGGGATGGGAAAAGAAATAGAGAGCATCATTAGCAAATGTTCAATCTGCCTCACATATCGCCCTTCCAACACCAAAGAGCCCATGATCAGTCACAAAATCCCAGATAGGCCATGGCAAGTAGTGGCTACCGATTTGTTTACCTGGAACAATGAGGACTATGTGGTGACAGTTGATTACTACAGCAGATATTTTGAGCTGGACAGACTCCACAGCACAACTTCTGCTGCTGTTATACACAAGCTAAAAGCTGCCTTCGCACGACATGGGATCCCAGAGACCGTCATCTCAGACAACGGCTTTCAGTATAGTTCGGGTGAGTTTGCATTTTTTGTTAAAGCATGGGAATTCACACATACCACCACAAGCCCATACTATCCGCAAAGTAACGGATTGGCAGAGAAATCTGTGCACACTGCAAAAATGTTGTTGGAAAAGGCAAAGGCTGATAGAGGTGACCCGTACCTCAGTCTCCTGGAATATCGAAACTGCCCAGTTGATGGTTTTAAGTCCCCGGCTCAGCTGTTAATGAGTCGCCGTCTCCGATGAAATTTCAGATACACCTGAGCACACCGATGTTTTTCCCAAACCCACTGTTTACAGAACCAGATACGGACGACAGATAAAACCCAGAGATATTCTGGATTTGTGAATGTACAAGGGTGTAGGCGGATCGCTGCCCTTTCAATTGAAGAATGTATACTGTTCATTATAGTTGTATATGTAAATGCCTTCAATATGTTAGCGCTGAAAGTAATTGTTCACACTGTTATTTTGAATACATAATAATTTAATTTTTCTTCCTGTGATGTGAACAATGTTTTGTCTCATTTAGAAAAAGGGGGATGTAGTATTCTTAGGCTTTGCTAGGAGCCAATTATATGTTACTGTTTTGAGATACTGTGTTCCTATTGGTTATGTACCGTGGCCTGGAAAGGCAAAAATAAATTACAATGGTAAATTACTTATTTACAATATTAAAAACAAATTTACAAGTTTTTTTAACAAATTTACAAGTTTTTTTTTAACAAATTTACAAGTTTTTTTAACACATTTACAATGAGTGAATAAATGTACAAGTTTTCTAAACAAATTTACAATGATTGAACAAATTTACAAGTTTTTTAAACAAATTTACATGTTTTTTAACATATTTACAATGAGTGAACAAATGTACATGTTTTTTAACAAATTTACAATGAGTGAACAAATTTACACGTTTTTTTAAAAAATTTACAAGTGTTCAAACAAATTTACAATGAGCGAACAAAATTACAAGTTTTAAAACAAATTTACGTTTATTACGGAAAGGGTAGGTACAATACGCTGACGTCACGCATCTGAGCCTCCGGTGGGAGGAAACCCGGAAGTATCGCCGTGAATCACATGAGAGTTGTGAATGCGATGTTGTGTATTAGGCTGTACATAATATTAACGGAAAGAGAGTGATGATATATAACCTTTCATCGCTTCCGAAGTGACTAAAAGGGATATTGGACCTTATTTTCAGGTAAGTGAAATAGTTTTAGTTAGCTAACGCTAGCTTTCCAAGTTGCACACGTTTTGGATGGCAGTTATCAAAATAATTCACTGACTTTCTCATTAGATTACAGACAACACGAGAGGGTGCTTCAAACTTTTTGGACTGCATTGTTCGTTCGCTCCCGGGGTTACATAGACTGAAACGGGGAAGCGTGACGAGTTTGTTTACATGGTGCTGTAAACTCCAACCCAGGAGGACACTATCAGAGGAATCACAGGGATAACATGGTGTGATTTTTTTTGTCAAAACCAGAACTGACTTCCGAATCCACCTGGAACGCATTTACTTTGATGGAGATGTGGGCGGAGGCTAAACCCTCCAAATAGTATATTTAGAGAAATGGAAGTCAGTAAAAATTAAGTTGGACTCGTTTTTTAACTACTGGCTGCTTAACACATGCTTATAAACCCAGGAATAGCACACACACTTCTAACAGACATGCAATGCACACATTAGATACGTGTTAAGTAAATAACTGTACAGTTTTAGAACAACTCATTTCTACATTAAAGAAACTTAATTTCACTCATTGTTCAAAATATAGTTTTATTTATAAATGAACTTCAATGTATATTGTCTCAAGTATGAAAAAATATATATGTACATTTTTAGAACCAAACATATTTACATTAAAAGCCAGTGGGTACTAACACACTTTTTTACACAGGGCCATGTAGTTTTGATTTTTTTCCCTTAATAATAAAAACCTTCATTTAAAAAATGCATGTTGTGTTCACTTGGGTTTTATTTTTTGACTAATATTTGAATTTGTTTGATGATCTGAAACATTAAAGTGTGACAAATATGCAATAATAACATGGGAAATCTGGATGGGGGCTAACACCTTTTCACACCACTGTATATACATTTGTTCCAATGTATATTTTCTATCTACTGTACAAATTGTAACAATAAAGCAAAGTAAAAACATTTTAATGAAAAACGTTTGTTTTTGGGATTAAAGTAATTTTTCACCCAAGATATAGATGGTTTGTTTTTTCACTGGAACAGATTTGGAGAAATTAAGCATTACATTGCTTACAATGGGATCCTCTGCAGTGAATGGGTGCCGTGAGAATGAGAGTATTTAACACAAACTATGATTGTGTTTATGGTGTAGTCCAAACTGGCCGTTTGCTATAGAGGGGTTGCAAGTTTACAAACATTGCAGGGTGCGCGCGCAACCAAGGGGCAGAAAGACCGATTGGTGAGCTGATCTGCTACTGCAACAACCTTAATTATTGAAGCGTTCTTTAATGTTTGTACATAAATAAGACTTGATTTTAGTTGTATTTGTTTTTCTGTCTTTATTTTTGCAGTGTTACTGTGATACATGTATGAATTATAATTTTATAATTATAATGCTAGTAACGTAATAGTCGCATCTACTGGTATGTTAACATCAGGCACCCAGCACTGACTCTGTTGGTACTATTTTCCACGCAAAAATTCCTTGGCATTTTGACTTACAGACACCGCTACTAGCATACAACACAATGCACGTCTCTTCTTTCTGCCCCTCGGTTGCGCGCGCAACCAGTTAGTGACGTCGCCGTGCAACCCGTCTAAAGGCTTTGAAAGGGAAATTCTATTAAAGAAAATATATCGCTTGGTATAGAATTTTGAGCTTTATAATTTTACAGATATTATTTATGCTCTAACAGCAACATTACACACCAACTAAAGTTTAAAAAATGGGATCAGGATAAATGGGACCTTTAAACCTTACAGCTAAATCTGTGGCAGAGAAACAAGAAAAAATGATCCAAGACACAAATGTTGCGATAATCTTCCATAATAGGAGATGTTTCCAGGTAACCATAGTCTTGCAATGCCCCAGAACCACTGTTAGATCTGTGTATTGAGAAAGAGGAGAAAATTACATGTAAAAAAAGAAAGATCAATGAAGTCATGAGATTTATTTGTTCTAATTTTCATCAATGAATTACATGCTTAATTTTTTTTCTGCTCAGGAAACGAATGGTGGTCCTCCTCTTCTTCCTTTAGTGTTTCAATATCACAGACACTGGAAATTAACATAATCATGATTTCAGTCTTGGCAGTCTATCTATCTATCTATCTATCTATCTATCTATCTATCTATCTATCTATCTATCTATCTATCTATCTATCTATCTATCTATCTATCTATCTATCTATCTATCTATCTATCTATCTGACATAAATGACAGTTTGCTTAGGCAACATTAGAGTTTTTGTAATATGATAAAACATTACAATACTGTCACACTCAGAGAGGTTTAAATGATTAAATGAAAATATAATTTATAGTATAAATATAGGTAATTTTAACAAATCGTCTCATTAGTCACTACATAAAATCCTAATCTTTTAAAGATTATTCAGATTATATCATCGAACAAGTTAACGCACCCTTGATTCCTTTGAAGTGTCCTCCTGGGTTGAAGTTTACAGCACCATGTAAACAAACTCGTCACACTTCCTCGTTTCAGTCTATGTAACCCCGGGAGCGAACAAACAATGCAGTCCTGATTAAAAAGTTTGAAGCACCCTCTCGTGTTGTCTGTAATCTAATGAGAAAGTCAGTGAATTATTTTGATAACTGCCATCCAAAACGTGTGCAACTTGGACAGCTAACGTTAGCTAACTAAAACTATTTCACTTACCTGAAAATAAGGTCCAATATCCCTTTTAGTCACTTCGGAAGCGATGAAAGGTTATATATTATCACTCTCTTTCCGTTAATATTATGTACAGCCTAATACACAACATCGCATTCACAACTCTCATGTGATTCACGGCGATACTTCCGGGTTTCCTCCCACCGGAGGCTCAGATGCGTGACGTCAGCGTATTGTACCTACCCTTTCCGTAATAAACGTAAATTTGTTTTAAAACTTGTAATTTTGTTCGCTCATTGTAAATTTGTTTGAACACTTGTAAATTAAAAAAAAAAACGTGTAAATTTGTTCACTCATTGTAAATTTGTTAAAAAACATGTACATTTGTTCACTCATTGTAAATATGTTAAAAAACATGTAAATTTGTTTAAAAAACTTGTAAATTTGTTCAATCATTGTAAATTTGTTTAGAAAACTTGTACATTTATTCACTCATTGTAAATGTGTTAAAAAAACTTGTAAATTTGTTAAAAAAATTATAAATTTGTTTAAAAAGTTGTAAATTTGTTTTTAATCTTGTAAATAAGTAATTTACCATTGTAATTTATTTTTGCACCCCGAGGCCACCGTAGTTATGGCATATGTCAATCACTTGACGTAAGACGGTGTTTAGGAAGTCTAGTGTGTGCACTGATGCTGAAGAGTACCGGCAATATTGTATCCTGTAAGAAGTTAATAAAATCCTCATCTAGATAATATACTGTGTGTCGGATCATCAATATATAAAGAATAACGCAACAGGCAGAATAAAGGGGAAAAAACGTGAAGCAAGGGAACAAGATAAAGGATTTGCGCGAGCAGATTACATACAAAGTCAATGCAAAGAGGCATCCACACATCCTAGCATGGGGCGATGCAATTGCCGCGAAAACACGTGCTTTTCCCTTTGAACTTCAAGAACGCGCTCTCGCAGGATAATTTGACTTGAGAGAGAGAGAGAGAGATCCGTTGAGGTAGCAGCAACAAAATGAGCTCCTGATTTTTTCATTATTTTTGGCCAGATAATGTATGTTTTTTTGACTCAAACTTAAAGTACATGATTGGCTACTAAATTACGAACAAAAGAGGCAGAAGATTTTTTATGGTAAGACCTCTAATTATATTTTTGGAAGCACCTAAAGTTTATAGTAATTATACAAAGCTCAATGGCAGTTAAAACTGTTAGAGCAGAAGCATCTTTTAAAAGTGAAGAGGAGCTGGATATAATATATCCACCAGATATTAAATCTATTAAAGACAAGAAAAGGATAAAAGAGAAGATCTTAAAAGACAATCCAGAGATACTACTGTCTGACTACAATGGATCAGAAGATAAGAGAGTTCGGTGTAATCTGCTCTTCTTCACTGAAAATCCTTCAGCATGGCACACAGTCCTCTGCTCTAATATGGCCTGTGGCAGAAGAGGTGGGATCAGTAAAGGCAGACAACTCACTCTGGAAGGAGACAATGACACAAAGATGATTGTGAACCTTTATCACAACGGCACAGTTATGGTACAAGGACCAGAAGCCAGTCTTGATGAATTCCAGAAGAATTTTAGACACTATAAAACAGAGGTTCATCATCTTAAGAAAGAGAATGAACGGAAGAACTCCACAGAAGATGTGTCCTGCAAACCATCAGTTAACATCACTGATCCCAGCTCAACAACACCTCAAACATACAGACACATCAACAGTCCTGCATCTCCTAAAATAAAGGCCTTAAGAGACAACATCGCTGAACTGGAGCAGGACTACTGTCTGTTCAAAGAAGAAATAACCAACAGTCTATGCCAACTACAGCGTCAGATCAACCACCCGGGCATACAACAAATACAGCAGCTCTGCTCTACTGTCAGACAGCTGGAAGAGTCCAACGAGGAGCTGAGACGAGAACTAAAGATTGTTAAAGAGGAGCTGGTCAGGAGAGAACAACATAGCGACACACTGGAGAAACTGCTGGAGGAAACCAGAAACAAGATAAACACCAACACAACACAACATCAGCAGTGTGTCAGTACACAAACATACAACACCTCCACTCCTGACTGCGTCACATCCACAGCTCAACAACAGCAGTGTATCAGCACACAGTCACAGAGCTCCATCACTCCAGCAACACCACAGTCTCCTCAAACATCTCAGAACCTCAGGACGAAAAACAGCAGCGACATCAGACAGCATCCTCCATCAGCTACAATATCACTTAAGAGCACAAACACAGAACAAAAGAAGAAAGACAGCATTGTCATCCTCTGTGACTCCAACGGACATCATCTTAACCACAGACGTCTGTTTCCAGGAAGATCTGTGAAGAAGTTCTGGTGTCCTACAAAGTCATCGTCTCAACCCTTCTACCTCGCAAAGATGTGCCACAAAGGATCATCAATAAAATTAATGAAGATTTAGCTAATGCCTGTGCTTCAATGACCAATGTCCAGATAGCAAAACACCAGCGTATCACCCATGAGCATCTATATGACCATATCCACATTCATCAAGAGGGAATGAAACTGTTTGCAAAAACACTGAAGGAAACAACACTGACAAACCCTCAAAGAGCTCATTCTGGAGAACACGAGAAGATGATCAGTCAGACGAAGAGCTACGCCGCTGTAGTGGCAGGTAGAAATAACACAGACAACAGTGACCTCAACCAGATCAAGAACATGCTGAAAATTATATGTAATAATCTCTTAACTTAATTACCATACAATGCAATTATGATAGGAAAATAACCATTACTTTGAAATCAATTATTTTTTAATGTGTTTAACATTGTATATTTTGAGGCACTATGTTTTCTTTTTCACTTATTTATGTAATTCACTTAACTTACTTGATCTTCTTTAAAAACATGATTGATTCATAAATTCATACATTATTCTGGTAAATATACTAATGCCATCATTTAAAATAGCATGCTATAATATTCAGGGAATGTGCTCCTCTGTATTTGGGGACAAAAGTACTTACCCTGATCTTCTTAATATTGTACATAGTTCAGATATAATTATTTTAATTGAGACTTGGAGTCGTTCAAACCCTAAAAGCCACACTCCTCCAAATTATAGAGAGTTTAGTATACCATCAGTCAAACACAAGGATGTTAAACATGGAAGAGATTCAGGAGGAATCATAATCTGGTTTAAAGAGCATCTTTGGCATTACATTCAGCCTGTGAAAAAAGGAAAAACACACATTTGGATCAAACTACAAAAAGAGCTTTTGTGTTTAGATGAAGATATGTACCTGTGTGCCACATACATCCCTCCACATGAATCACCCTATCATGATGAAGACATCTTTTCAACCCTACAGTCAGAGATCCTCTACTTTCAATCTCTGGGCTCAGTTCTGTTGATGGGAGACCTGAATGCCAGAACTGGGAAGGAACCTGACCATATCACTTCAGCTGGAGATAAATATATAACAGTTTTTTACAATCACTTTGCTACTATTTTCAGAACCTTGATGTCATTTTTCACAACTCTAGATACAAAACTCAAAACGGTAATCACTTGTAACACAGGCTGTCTAGTGTTCAAAACATTGCATTGTGCATTCACATCTTTAAAGACATTTTGCACTTGCACAATCATTGTTTCAAAACACAAATTTACTGTGAAATACCATGGAAACATAACTATAGATCACCCACACACAAGCAACTGATAGTTTCACTAAGTCATTGTTTGTACAATCATTAAGTATTGTAGAACAAAATTGGTGATACAGATTTCATTATGGTACATGTAGAGCAAATACATATCTGTAAAAGTTCTGCAGTAGTAGAGAGAATACGACAGACACATTGGAATCATTGAACAAAGTTTGTAATGTATTGATGAAAACACTACAGTACAATCACAACATAGGTCACATCATTTCACAATCTGCACTCAATCATCAGTACAGTTTTTTTTTATTCGCTTTGGTACTATTTTCACAAGTATGTGGTAAAACTTCAAAACTGTTAGTACAAAACTCAAGGCAGATCATCAAATAGTCAGTTTTTTCAAACATTTAATTACATGTTCAATTGACTTAGTACAACACACAAAATTATACATTCACTTTTTCACCACACTTAATCATTGTGTCATCAAAGAAATACTTTTCATATGAAGTAACTGTCTTTCACAATGCAATGCTCACAATTCTTTTGATATGCTTCTCATCTCATTTGTGTAAATACATTTGACCAGCACTAAATCCAACTGATCTTAATGGTTAATCACTGAACCATTTGGTAAACCTATATATTTTCATTTCAGCAATATACAGTATATGGATTTTGAGAACTACAGAAATAAAATGTGTGTTTGTACAAACATATAAATTATGTGTAACCACACATGATAAAATACTCTTTATTGCTAATTGATTTTACATAGTGGTAACCAAAGTTGGTCATTACAGTAGATACAGTTTACTGTAAAAGTGGGGGTGAAACACTGGCAATTTATTTCAACATGAAGCAGGACAGACAGCAAGGAATAAGAAGATCTTGTGGACAAGGGATCCGTCAGAGAGGTGGGCATGGGCACCCACAGAGAGGTCAAAGAGGTGAACGAAAATCTACGGCCAAATGCTCAAGACAGGCTTGATCCAAATTACTGTAATGTAATTTGTGCACTAAATTTTATGTTTTCATTCAGTTACATTATAGAAAGTATAGCTATGTTACAATTATATCTGAAAAATAAAAACTACTGTATTTTGCTCAAATGACTGTAGAGGATGTCTTCATTGATCCTTCACTTGATTACACATAGGATGGATATTTTGGAAATTATAGATTATGTAAATGTTGGGTAATGTAAGTGTATTGCCTAATGTGAAACTGTGTAATATGTATTTTATAGTACTGTAGCATATTAATTTCACCACTTTTAAGGCTGATTTGAAACATGTATCTTGCATTGTTTGCTGTTGGATGAACTGATTGTTACAGTAACAAGTTGGCAGAATTGGACAAGCAATTACAAGGGCCTGCATCTATACAGTACAGTGATAATTGGTTCATGCTCCATGCTTATTGGTTACAATGAACCTCATTATCTTGAAACTTTCATGATTTTCAGTAAACATGGAAGATTCTTTGTCTGTTTCCATACAACTATTACGAATAATGCAACAGTTACTTATCATTTTGGGCAGTTGTATTGATTGATAGTTAGATCATTGTAAGAAAATGAATAGACACTTATTTAAAATGTGATGTGTGAATAGCCTTTTGAAACAGTAGTACTTTGATGTTAAGTTGTGTCATATTGAACATGTGATTTTGGTTGAATGAACAAATGATCCAAGTTTTATGTGTATTGTATCCAAGCAATTGAGAAAAGAGTTAAGAGTTTTGAAAAATGTGCATTTTGATCTTTGGTTGTGAGTTTTGTGTCTAGAGTTGTGAAAAATGACATCAAGGTTCTGAAAATAGTAGCAAAGTGATTGTAAAAAACTGTAGTTTTCATTTTAACCAACACAGTCCTCAATGATCAGACACTATTGCAGCCAGTTTCACACTGCTGTGATAAATAAAAAACACATTTGTAAAAAAATAATTTTAGGCAATAGCATGTGCTAGATTTTTGTCCAGACATTGTTATGTAAGGGATCATTTAGATTTAAAAAAATGTGACAAACCGAAAACAATCTTCATGATTAGTTTTAAATATGGGAAGAAAGTACCAAATATGCCTACTATAAACTTACCAAGCACTGCACAACACTGTTGCTGCAGACTGATTATTTCAAGTAATTATGTCAATACTTACAGTATTTCTTACCATAATCAGTAATCAACCAACAGTAATCATTGAAACAAATAACATCTATAGAGAAATAAAAAATAATGCATGAAGTACATACACTTTGCCTATGAAGAAAAACTACTGTAAAAGCAACAAGTATACTGTAACTACTCATCATCTGTCAGTCTGGCTGCATCAGGCCATAAGATTTCATCCACATCACAGGCTATGTCTTTATTGGGAAGGCACCTTTGGAAGAATCGCCTCATGTGACGAATCCACCCCTGCACAGAAGCTGCTTCTTATATATGATCACAGGCCTCCTTCATGGCCTGAATGAAGGGCACACGGTAATAGGGCCACAGGTCATATACCTTCCACGCCATGCTGAAAAAAATCTCTTTTATTGGATTCAGGAAGGGGGAGTATGGGGGAAGGTATAAAGGGCGATTTATAGTCGTGCGTAGGTGCTACGCCGTAGCTACGGCGTAGGCTATCCGTAGCCTGTGCGTAGCTCTGCGTAGCCTGACGCGCACCTCACAAAATTCCTAACAGCGCGTCGGCTCTACGCGGACCGCAAGCTCTGTGATTGGTCCACCAGAACCCCTCCCGTCAGGTAAAAAAACTGCGTCATAGGTATTTCCGGTTGAGACGGTGAAAACAAAGATGAGCCAAGTTGAGGAGTGATTTAACTCAAACTGCAACATAAGTCGCTGTTTATTTACTTCCATCATTGCTGGTCTTCTCAAATTATACACAACAAGTTGCTATTTCTTCTTCGTTTGTGGGTTAACTTGCTTAGCTTCTTCTTCTCTGACGACTTCTGCTGCTACTGTGGTTACACGCGTGATTACTGCCAACCAGCGGTTTCGCGTGTGTTTGCACGTCGACGCGGACGGCGACGCGGACGGCGACGCACAAGTATAAATGAAAACCGACGCGGAACCTACGCCGTAGCTGCTACGCCGTAGGACCTACGCACGACTATAAATCGCCCTTTAGACATCAAATTCAGGGTGCTCATGGAACCAATTATGGACCAGAGCAGCCCGATGTTCCAAATGACAATGTACCGCATCTGGTCCACTTGGTTTACAGTTTTTTACGATTGCTATGACACTTTTTTCAATACTTTTAACAAATTTTCTAAACTCTTAACGCACCAACACACCTACAACACACAACTGGCATAACAGTTAATTTTATCCTCAAAATCACACATTGTAAACTAAACTCTCACACTCTTTACAAAAACACTGTAAACATGTCTCAGAATCAACATGTTATATCAAATCACCAACACATGCTCTCTTCCAACAGAAACATTTAGTCAATCATAACACAATGTCATGAAAAACACAAACATAAGATGGAAAAACAAAAACTGCATAAGTTTATGTGTAAGTGTGTCCTTATACAATAGACAGTAGTAAATTATAGACTGAGTTTTGCACTGCAGTTTCTTTTGAAAACTTGTTTATATTTTTGTTTAGTTGGGTTTAGTAAATGCATGCATTATGTATGGGGGTAATTTGATGCCAATATTATTGAAAATGGACAGAGTAAAAGTCACAAATAGATATTACAACTTGTAAACACAAAACGCAATCTACAAATAGATTAAAAATCCACAAACACAGTCCTCGTGATCCGCAAATGTAAAACAAGATCTACGAATCGTCTTTTTGATCCACAAATATAAAACATGATTTACAAAAAGAAATCAGTGACTTGTACTTGAAAACCAGAATTTGAATGAATGTAAAGTGACTTCTTTGCAGATGAATATCATTTTCTATTTGTAGATTGTGTCACATTTGTTTTCAGAATTCTGACACTATTGTTTCGCTTTGGTGACAAAATAATGCCATAATCGTTGAAAATGAAGAGACTACAATTTGTAAACACGAAACAAATCTGCAAATAGGTTCCAAATCTGCAAACAAACTCCTCATGATCCGCAAATGTAAAACGAGATCTACAAATATATAAAAATCCACGAACAGGCTCTTCATGACATACAAATATAAAATGCGATTTACAAATAGATTTAAAATCTGCAAACCAACTCTTTATGATTCACAAATAGAAATCATCGACTTGTACTTGACAAACAGAATTTAAATGAATGCAAAGTGATTTGTCTGCGCATGAGGGTCATTATTTGTTTGTAGATTGTGTTGCATTTGTTTTCAGAATTTTGGCACAACTGTTTCGCTGTTTTCCATTAAAAAAATCTACAAATGCCCTCCTCACAATTTGCAAACAAACACAGTCTAACTTGTATTTTCCAACCATTGTAAAAAGACATTCTTACACATTCTGTGCAAAGTTCAGCATGCAAGTGTTGAATCTGTGTTTGCAAATCACAGGGCATTCACGAATCCTTCTGCACAAGTCTACAGATCTTTTTGGCACTATCTTTCCGCAGAGTTTGTCACTACGATCCACGCGTGTAGTCAGCCAATCAGGGGTATTGCTTCAAAGTAATGCCACGCCCCCTCAATAAGCTCTTTTCAAAATAAAAGCTGGGCTCACTGCCATTTACCGTTGCCGGTGTTACAGCGCTGAAAGGCGGCCAGACCGCGTTATCGATATTATATTAATGATATTAAAGCATTTATGTATAGCATGGCAAATATGTAGCATTAACGTGAACTAGAACAACCCCTCGTTTAAGTTATTATCAGTGCCTGACAATTCAGCCGAGGTCATTAAATCGTTAAAAACACTGCATGAAGCGGTTTTATCCTTAAAACATCAGTGTCTCTTCAACGAACATTTGCCGAGCGTCAGCGAGCCAGCTGGATGGAGTGGAGCTGCTAAGGTGACGCAGCTATAAAGCAAGCGGGTGCAACGATACTATTGGATGTAACTTGCCGTAATTAACAAAAACATGAGCCTTATTTGACAGCAGCACTAATTGAACTATTTGACCATATGCATTTGATATACATACCGTGACCGGAATGCACTTACAAATCGCGCTGTTATTAGAAACATTTAACTGTTTCCAGACTGAGCATGGAGACAAACAAGCACAAGCCGTTTATAGAAGCAGCTGCCTGTCAGCATGTACGGAATGAAGTCAAAACGGTCTCGGTTTTTAGACCGGCAGTCTGCCTGTGCCATTCCACCCTAATCCGGACTGCAAATTACATGTTAATATTATATCCACCATTTACAATCCTTCCTTTAAGGTCTGTTTTGCTTTTAACAGCTCAAAGCTATTACTCTCTGTAGCTTTCGAGTCCGTTGTAGGCTACAGGTAAATTTTGCAGTTGTTTTAGTTAACTTTGCAGAGCATTTTATTGTCGGAAATGGTCCTGGGCTGGGTTTTCCTATAACGATTGAATTTAGCACTCAAGAGCGCTTTCTACAAGGTAAAACGATCGCTCGCAGCTGGGTTTTAAGTGCTACTAACGAGTCGCTATCCCTTTGTCAAGTGCTGAAATGTCCCTTACTGAATGACTCGTAATTGTAGCAGAAGCTTGTTTAGGCTAATGATCTTCAGCCGATGTGCACTAATATTTTTTAAAATATTATTAATTATTTTTCAATGACTTATTAAATGTTTTAATAATTTGTGCATCATGAAATATTCTTTATTCATATTTAGTTAGGACTCGTCCCACTGCGCAATGCCTTCTGCATTTTATAATATAGTTTAGATTTTTCTTTTTATTTGTTGTTTATTATCTATGTTTATTTATTATTAAGGATTATTGCATTACCCAGGTGCGAGCGATCGTTATACGTGCATCTTTGGGAAACGCACGTAAATGAACAACGAATGTTCGTTAAGTAGCTCGTAGAAAGCGCTCTTAAGTGCTAAATTTAATCGTTATCGGGAAACCCAGCCCTGTTCGTTTGGAATGTGACTGGCACACAGCTCTAGTCAGGACTGATTAGGCTATCCATTTATCAAGTATTGATTAATTATTTTCACTTAATCCCTTTTGCATTTCACAAAAAGTAGAATAGGCAGGCATATTCTGAATTTAATCAAAATTATGACTGTGGCATTGAAGGAACCTTCCTTTAGTGATAAATAAATTAGTTATTTTGCTATTATTATCTAGCAAATATGACAGTTTTAAACAAACTAAGTAGCCTATTTATTTATTTATTGGCAAATGCAGAACAACAAGGAACATGTAGAACATAAGCGACACGCCTCTACCTTGCGATGAGAAGATTAATCATGGGGAACATAAGCTAAATGTAATTTTAAAATGTATTTAATTTAAAAACAAATTTAAACCGAAAGCTGACTGTTTATGCTTGTCAAATTTATGCTGGCTCGGTCACAAAATTTCGTCAGGCAGTATTTGATATATGTATTTGTGTTCATGGAAAACAATATAGGCTATAGAAATTCGTGCTGAGTGACAGGAAAAAGACAATCGTGATAATTGGCACAAGAAAAAAAGGGTCAATGAATACGAACAAATAAATCGAAAAAAAAAATTAAGATATTGTTGATTCTGCATTTATCCAGCCAGCATAAATTTGACAAGCATGTGCTTTCGTTTTAAAAATGACATTTAAGCCTTTAATCATATAAGGGAGAAAGGCGTGTAGCCTACCTTTGCTTTCTCCTCATTGTTCTGCATTTGCCAATGAATAAATCAGTCATATTTGTTATAAAAAAAATCAATGTATGCTACATAATAATAGAACTTGTTAATTTTTTACCAAAATAAGAAAAAGAAAGTCGGTAAAAATGTGCACCCTGCTAGACACTCAAAATCAGGGCCGGAGTGGGACTCGCTGACTATTAAAATAATATAATTAAATCCTTAGTAGCCATATCTGCTATACTGTTCTCTGCAGCCTTGAAAATTCATTGTATTTTTCTAATATATCATTTCCAATTCAGTGCAAATACAGTAGCCTAAACAATTATGATTTTGCCATAATTGTGCAGCCCTATATTTTAATATTATTTAAGTAAACTTGTTAAAAAACTACTAAAAGGGAACAAATGTGTTTTCCCCTATATTTCTATAAAAAAATGTAGGTCTTGTAAATACGTATGGGGTTGCAATAGTTTGGAACCTACTGATATACAAAACTGGCTAATATGTCCTGACTGGAGCTGTGCGCGTCTGCGAAAAAAAAAAAAACGAAATAGGCGTCAGCTCATTTAATGTCATTGTGCTTTCAGTTAACCTGTTTAGAACTAGAAGTGTGCGCCCTGCCCTCGACTTTAGGCGGTGCATTCAAGTTCATATACAGCGTGCAGACAGCGTGCCCGAGGGGAAAAAGTCCGCGGGAGAAACTCTACAGCTTTAATGTACAAAAACCTTACGACAAACGAGAAACGGTCTAACGGAAGCCTTCAGTTAAGCAGGATTAAAAAGAGGATGAGAAACGTGCAAAATATACATGTACAGTATATGCAGTTAACTACTGCTTTTAAAAAGACTTTTAAGTTATTGTTTTTGTTTCATTTTCAAAGTTTGATACATTGTGCATAATGACATACTTGGAAAAAGGGATAATTCAACAATAATTCATAATTGCATATCTTTTATTAATTTTATGAAATACATTCAACTATATTTCAATGCACATTTAGGCCCTGAACAAAAAACAACTCGCGAGGGGAGGACTAGGGATTAACCCTTAATTAACTTTAAGGAATTAACTTTAGTGTTTAGAATTCCGTTAAAAACCAAAAAAAGAATTCTGTGTGCTTTTTGTTTAAAGTGCTTGTTTTTAGGGCCCGAGCACACCGGGGTGTGAGGACCCTATTGTTCTTCAAGGAGTTATTAGGGCCCGAGCACACCAGGGTGTGAGGACCCTATTGTTTTTGCTCCGTTTATTAGGGCCCGAGCACACCAGGGTGTGAGGACCCTATTGTTTTTGCTCCGTTTATTAGGGCCCGAGCACACCAGGGTGTGAGGACCCTATTGTTTTTGCTCCGTTTATTATTATTATTAGGGCCCGAGCACACCAGGGTGTGAGGACCCTATTGTTTTTGCTCCGTTTATTATTCTTCTTCTTCTTCTTCTTCTTCTTCTTCTTCTTCTTCTTCTCCGAAATGGATCGCATTTTTGAGGGCCTAAACATACCCGAAAACTCATGAAAATTTGCACACGCGTCCGAAGTGGCGAAAATTTACATGTAGTATAGGCGTCAGAAGTGGGCGTGTAGAAATGGCTCAATAGCGCCACCTGCAAAATTTCAAGAGAACAGCCCCCCTACTACGAAAAACGTACAGACACGAAATTTGGTAGGGTCATCTATTACTCCAAGACCTACAAAAAAGTCTCTCGGAGCTAAGCTCTAAACCCCACAGGAAGTCAGCCATTTTGAATTTTCTCTGTCATTTTTTGACATTTCCAAGCGTCTTACTTTAACGAACTCCTCCTAGAGATTTAATCCGATCATCATCATATTTGGTCAGTATCATCTAAAGGCCTTTGCGATGCTAAATTGCGGAGCTTTTGACTTTTCATTGGAGGGCGTGTCCGTGGCGGCCTGGCAAAGTGTAATGTTTCGCCATGAAACAGGAAGCTGATGTAATTCAGGCATACATTGTCCGATCCGCCCCTGACTTCACACGTTTGATAAGGGTCCAGGCCTGAACACATCAACATGGCATAATTCAGTAACACTCATAGCGCCACCTAGAGGCAGCAGGAAATACCATGTTTGATGCTGTGACTTACTGCTCTTAGGTATTTAACCATATCAACATCATATTTCACCAGTGTAATCTCAAGACCTTGTGTGATGATAAAAAGCAACGACCTTGACTTTTCATTAAAGGGCGTGTCCGTGGCGGCCTGGCAAAGTATCGCTAAATGAATCGCATTTTGACAGGCTAAACAAGCTCAAAAAGTCATAAAACGTTGCACACACGTCAGAAGTGGCAAAAATGTACATGTGGCATAGGCGCCAGAAGTGGGCGTGCAGGAATGGCTCGATAGCGCCACCTGCAAAATTTCAAGAGAACAGCCCCGCCGCTACGAAAATCCTACAGATACGAAATTTGGTAGGGTCATATGTCACCCCAAGACCTACAAAAAAGTCTCTTGGAGCGAAGCTCTAAACCTCACAGGAAGTCAGCCATTTTGAATTTTTGCTGTGATTTCTGTGCAAATTTTGTCATTTCCAGGCTTCGTACTTTAACGAACTCCTCCTAGAGATTTTGTCAGATCGTCATCATATTTGGTCAATCTCATCTAAAGGCATTTGCGATGTTAAATTGCGGAGCTTTTGACTTTTCGTTGGAAGGTGTGTCCGTGGCGGCCTGACAAAGTTCAGCGTTTTCGCCATGAAACAGGAAGTTGTTATAACTAAGGCATACAATGTCCAATCTGCCCCACACTTCACATGTTTGATAAGAGTCTTGGCCTGAACACATTTCAATGCCAATATTCAGATTCAGTCCTAGCGCCACCTAGAGGTAGCAGGAAATGCCTTGTTTTACGCTGTGATTCACTGTTCTCATAGATTTAATCAGATCATTATCATATCAGGTGAGACTGATCTTAAGCCCTTTGCGATGATAAATTGCGAAGATCTTGACTTTTCGTTGAAGGGCGTGTCCGTGGCGGCCTCGCAAAGAGTGATGTTTCGCCATGAGAAAGCTGTTGTAACTTAGGCATGCAATGTCCGACCTGTCACAGACATCATACGTTTGACAAGGGTCCTGGCCTCAACACATCAATGTTACAACAATCAATCACAATCATAGCGCCATCTGCTGCACAAAGGAGGTGTGGAACTTCAAAGTTCCTTTAAATATCCGCCTATATTTACCCACTGAAATTTCAATCCCCCTGGTTCATTGCTTTACTAAGGCCATAGAGTGGTGGTGCACATGCGTGCGAGGGCCCTTCCATCACTGCTTGCAGTTTTAATTAGGGCCCGAGCACACCAGGGTGTGAGGACCCTATTGTTTTTGCTCCGTTTATTATTATTATTCTTCTTCTTCTTCTTCTTCTTCTTCTCCGAAATGGATCGCATTTTTGAGGGCCTAAACATACCCGAAAACTCATGAAAATTTGCACACGCGTCAGAAGTGGCGAAAATTTACATGTAGTATAGGCGTCAGAAGTGGGCGTGTAAAAATGGCTCGATAGCGCCACCTGCAAAATTTCAAGAGAACAGCCCCCCCACTACGAAAAACTTACAGATACGAAATTTGGTAGGATCATCTATTACTCCAAGACCTACAAAAAAGTCTCTTGGAGCTAAGCTCTAAACCCCACAGGAAGTCAGCCATTTTGAATTTTCTCTGTCATTTTTTGACATTTCCAAGCGTCGTACTTTAACGAACTCCTCCTAGAGATTTAATCCGATCATCATCATATTTGGTCAGTATCATCTAAAGGCCTTTGCGATGCTAAATTGCGGAGCTTTTGACTTTTCATTGGAGGGCGTGTCCGTGGCGGCCTGGCAAAGTGTAATGTTTCGCCATGAAACAGGAAGCTGATGTAATTCAGGCATACATTGTCCGATCTGCCCCTGACTTCACACGTTTGATAAGGGTCCAGGCCTGAACACATCAACATGGCATAATTCAGTAACAAACATAGCGCCACCTAGAGGCAGCAGGAAATACCATGTTTGAAGCTGTGACTTACTGCTCTTAGGTATTTAATCATATCAACATCATATTTCACCAGTGTAATCTCAAGACCTTGTGTGATGATAAAAAGTAACGACCTTGACTTTTCATTAAAGGGCGTGTCCGTGGCGGCCTGGCAAAGTATCGCTAAATGAATCGCATTTTGACAGGCTAAACAAGCTCAAAAAGTCATAAAACGTTGCACACACGTCAGAAGTAGCAAAAATTTACATGTGGCATAGGCGCCAGAAGTGGGCGTGCAGAAATGGCTCGATAGCGCCACCTGCAAAATTTCAAGAGAACAGCCCTGCCGCTACGAAAATCCTACAGAAACGAAATTTGGTAGGGTCATATATCACCCCAAGACCTACAAAAAAGTCTCTTGGAGCGAAGCTCTAAACCTCACAGGAAGTCAGCCATTTTGAATTTTTGCTGTGATTTCTGTGCAAATTTTGTCATTTCCAGGCTTCGTACTTTAACGAACTCCTCTTAGAGATTTTGTCAGATCGTCATCATATTTGGTCAATCTCATCTAAAGGCCTTTGCGATGCTAAATTGCGGAGCTTTTGACTTTTCGTTGGAAGGTGTGTCCGTGGCGGCCTGACAAATTTCAGCGTTTTCGCCATGAAACAGGAAGTTGTTATAACTAAGGCATACAATGTCCAATCTGCCCCACACTTCACATGTTTGATAAGAGTCTTGGCCTGAACACATTTCAATGCCAATATTCAGCTTTAGTCCTAGCGCCACCTAGAGGTAGCAGGAAATGCCTTGTTTTACGCTGTGATTCACTGTTCTCAGAGATTTAATCAAATCATTATCATATCAGGTGAGACTGATCTTAAGCCCTTTGCGATGATAAATTGCGAAGATCTTGACTTTTCGTTGAAGGGCGTGTCCGTGGCGGCCTCGCAAAGAGTGATGTTTCGCCATGAGAAAGCTGTTGTAACTCAGGCATGCAATGTCCGACCTGTCACAGACATCATACGTTTGACAAGGGTCCTGGCCTCAACACATCAATGTTACAACAATCAAATACAATCATAGCGCCACCTGCTGCACAAAGGAGGTGTGGCACTTCAAAGTTCCTTTGAATATCCGCCTATATTTACCCACTGAAATTTCAATCCCCCTGGTTCATTGCTTTACTTAGGCCATAGAGTGGCGGTGCACATGCGTGCGAGGGCCCTTCCATCACTGCTTGCAGTTTTAATTAGGGCCCGAGCACACCAGGGTGTGAGGACCCTATTGTTTTTGCTCCGTTTATTATTATTCTTCTTCTTCTTCTTCTTCTTCTTCTTCTCCGAAATGGATCGCATTTTTGAGGGCCTAAACATACCCGAAAACTCATGAAAATTTGCACACGCGTCAGAAGTGGCGAAAATTTACATGTAGTATAGGCGTCAGAAGTGGGCGTGTAAAAATGGCTCGATAGCGCCACCTGCAAAATTTCAATAGAACAGCCCCCCCACTACGAAAAACTTACAGATACGAAATTTGGTAGGATCATCTATTACTCCAAGACCTACAAAAAAGTCTCTTGGAGCTAAGCTCTAAACCCCACAGGAAGTCAGCCATTTTGAATTTTCTCTGTCATTTTTTGACATTTCCAAGCGTCGTACTTTAACGAACTCCTCCTAGAGATTTAATCCGATCATCATCATATTTGGTCAATATCATCTAAAGGCCTTTGCGATGCTAAATTGCGGAGCTTTTGACTTTTCATTGGAGGGCGTGTCCGTGGCGGCCTGGCAAAGTGTAATGTTTCGCCATGAAACAGGAAGTTGATGTAATTCAGGCATACATTGTCCGATCTGCCCCTGACTTCACACGTTTGATAAGGGTCCAGGCCTGAACACATCAACATGGCATAATTCAGTAACACTCATAGCGCCACCTAGAGGCAGCAGGAAATACCATGTTTGACGCTGTGACTTACTGCTCCTAGGTATTTAACCATATCAACATCATATTTCACCAGTGTAATCTCAAGACCTTGTGTGATGATAAAAAGTAACGACCTTGACTTTTCATTAAAGGGCGTGTCCGTGGCGGCCTGGCAAAGTATCGCTAATTGAATCACATTTTGACAGGCTAAACAACCTCAAAAAGTCATAAAACGTTGCACACACGTCAGAAGTGGCAAAGTTTACATGTGGCATAGGCGCCAGAAGTGGGCGTGCAGAAATGGCTCGATAGCGCCACCTGCAAAATTTCAAGAGAACAGCCCCGCCGCTACGAAAATCCTACAGAAACGAAATTTGGTAGGGTCATATATCACCCCAAGACCTACAAAAAAGTCTCTTGGAGTGAAGCTCTAACCCTCACAGGAAGTCAGCCATTTTGAATTTTTGCTGTGATTTCTGTGCAAATTTTGTCATTTCCAGGCTTCGTACTTTAACGAACTCCTCCTAGAGATTTTGTCAGATCGTCATCATATTTGGTCAATCTCATCTAAAGGCCTTTGCGATGTTAAATTGCGGAGCTTTTGACTTTTTGTTGGAAGGTGTGTCCGTGGCGGCCTGACAAATTTCAGCGTTTTCGCCATGAAACAGGAAGTTGTTATAACTAAGGCATACAATGTCCAATCTGCCCCACACTTCACATGTTTGATAAGAGACTTGGCCTGAACACATTTCAATGCCAATATTCAGCTTCAGTCCTAGCGCCACCTAGAGGTAGCAGGAAATGCATTGTTTTACGCTGTGATTCACTGTTCTCAGAGATTTAATCAAATCATTATCATATCAGGTGAGACTGATCTTAAGCCCTTTGCGATGATAAATTGCGAAGATCTTGACTTTTCGTTGAAGGGCGTGTCCGTGGCGGCCTCGCAAAGAGTGATGTTTCGCCATGAGAAAGCTGTTGTAACTCAGGCATGCAATGTCCGACCTGTCACAGACATCATACGTTTGACAACGGTCCTGGCCTCAACACATCAATGTTACAACAATCAAATACAATCATAGCGCCACCTGCTGCACAAAGGAGGTGTGGCACTTCAAAGTTCCTTTGAATATCCGCCTATATTTACCCACTGAAATTTCAATCCCCCTGGTTCATTGCTTTACTAAGGCCATAGAGTGGCGGTGCACATGCGTGCGAGGGCCCTTCCATCACTGCTTGCAGTTTTAATTATTATTCTTATTCTTATTCTCCGAAATGGATCGCATTTTTGAGGGGCTAAACATACTCGAAAACTCATGAAAATTTGCACACGCGTCAGAAGTGGCGAAAATTTACATGTAGTATAGGCGTCAGAAGTGGGCGTCTAAAAATGGCTCGATAGCGCCACCTGCATAATTTCAAGAGAACAGCCCCCCCACTACGATAAACATACAGATACGAAATTTGGTAGGGTCATATATTACCCAAAGACCTTCAAAAAAGTCTCTTGGGGCGAAGCTCTAAACCTCACAGGAAGTCAGCCATTTTTAATTTTTGCTGTGATTTCTGTGCAAATTTTGTCATTTCCAGGCTTCGTACTTTAACGAACTCCTCCTAGAGATTTTGTCAGATCGTCATCATATTTGGTCAATCTCATCTAAAGGCCTTTGCGATGTTAAATTGCGGAGCTTTTGACTTTTCGTTGGAAGGTGTGTCCGTGGCGGCCTGACAAAGTTCAGCGTTTTCGCCATGAAACAGGAAGTTGTTATAACTAAGGCATACAATGTCCAATCTGCCCCACACTTAACACGTTTGATAAGAGTCTTGGCCTGAACACATTTTTATGCCAATATTCAGCTTCAGTCCTAGCGCCACCTAGAGGTAGCAGGAAATGCCTTGTTTTACGCTGTGATTCACTGTTCTCAGAGATTTTATCAAATCATTATCATATCAGGTGAGACTGATCTTAAGCCCTTTGCGATGATAAATTGCGAAGATCTTGACTTTTCGTTGAAGGGCGTGTCCGTGGCGGCCTCGCAAAAAGTGATGTTTCGCCATTAGAAAGCTGTTGTAACTCAGGCATGCAATGTCCGACCTGTCACAGACATCATACGTTTGACAAGGGTCCTGGCCTCAACACATCAATGTTACAACAATCAATCACAATCATAGCGCCATCTGCTGCACAAAGGAGGTGTGGCACTTCAAAGTTCCTTTGAATATCCGCCTATATCTACCCACTGAAATTTCAATCCCCCTGGTTCATTGCTTTACTAAGGCCATAGAGTGGCGGTGCACATGCGTGCGAGGGCCCTTCCATCACTGCTTGCAGTTTTAATTAGGGCCCGAGCACACCAGGGTGTGAGGACCCTATTGTTTTTGCTCCGTTTATTAGGGCTCGAGCACCGAGGAGCAGGCCAGAATGGCCTGCACCGTAGGTGCGAAGCCCTATTGTTTTTGCTCGGATTATTATTTTTATTTTTTATTTTTTTTTTTTTTAACACTTTTGGACTTTTTGGGGGCCTTAACATACTCGAAAACTCTTGAAAATTGGCACAGACGTCAGAGTCGTCCGTCATCGCAGAAATCCAAAGGCTGGAACACGGGCGTGGCACGGGGGCTCTATAGCGCCCCCTGTAATGCAAAAAAAAACATTGATGCACAGATCGGGCAAAAATTTACGCACATGTACGAGAGTTGGTACGCATATAGATCTCATCGACCCGAACAACTTTCGCCCTCTAACATTTAAGCTCCGCCCAACAGGAAGTCGGCTATTTTGGATTGTTTAAAAAATGCATTCGTTGAACTTTTAAATACTCCTCCTAGTGGATTCATGGGATTGACACCAAACGTGGTGATCATGATGCCGAGACATTGTACTTGCTAAATTGCGAAGGGATTTTTGATATCTCGAACGGTTCTGCCATGGCGAGGCGACGAATTTATGGCGAATTCAGAGAAACAGGAAGTGTCTAATATCTAAGGCAAAAAATATCTTATTGTGAAGCCATGCGGGGTGTTTGTTCGTCTGAAGATTCCGATCGCATCGATGTGCCTATTGTGACTCCCGGGTATAGCGCCACCACCAGGCGCCAGGAAGTGCGTCACTAACAAAGCTGGATTTTTTTTGACAGTTCCATGCTATGTTCTTTTAAATACTCCTTCTAGAAAAATCATGCAATTGACACCAAAAGTGGTCAACATGAAGCCGAGAGATTGTAGATGATAAATTGCGAAGGGATTTTTGATATCTCAAACGCTGTTCCCATGGCAACGCGTAAAATTTTACTTTCATTTTAAAGGCATATTTAAGCCTTTCAGTTGACGCCGATGTTCCTTTAAATACTCCTTCTAGGATATTCATGCGATTGACACCAAAAGTGGTCAACATGATGCTGAGGCATAGTAGATGATAAATTGCGAAGGGATTTTTGATATCTCGAACGCTGTTCCCATGGCAACGTGTCAAACTTTACTTTCATTTTTAAGGCATATTTAAGCCTTTCAGTTGACGCCGATGTTCCTTTAAATACTCCTTCTAGGATATTCATGCGATTGACACCAAAAGTGGTCAACATGATGCCGAGGCATAGTAGATGATAAATTGCGAAGGGATTTTTTATATCTCGAACGCTGTTCCCATGGCAACGTGTCAAACTTTACTTTCATTTTTAAGGCATATTTAAGCCTTTCAGTTGACGCCGATGTTCCTTTAAATACTCCTTCTAGGAAATTCAATGCGATTAACACCAGAAGTGGTCAACATGATGCTGAGACATTGTAGATGATAAATTGCAAAGGGATTTTTGATATCTCGAACGTTGTTCCCATGGCAACGCCACAAACTTTCCTTTTATTTCAGGCATATTTAAAGCTCTTGGCGTGAGTAGATTAACCTTAAAGTTGGCACACACATCAGAGTTGTCGGCTGTTAAGTGTGCACAAAAATGTCAGACATAGGCGTGTCTCTTAAGTGGCTCACTAGTGCCCCCGTTTGTCTAAAATGTGGGGTTTCTTTTACCTACAGTCCCCAAATGGCTCTGTAACAACATTAAATAGCCCACTGATATTCACCCACTTGATGCGCTTGCCCACCGTGCATCGTTTTCTCGGACGCACCGTGTAGCGGTAAAAAAACGTGCGAGGGCCCGCCATTGCTGCTTGCAGCTATATTTAGGGCCCGAGCACACCAGGGTGTGAGGACCCTATTGTTTTTGCTCCGTTTATTATTATTATTATTTATTCTTCTTCTTCTCCAAAGTGAATCGCATTTTTGAGGGGCGAAACATGCTCGAAAACTCATGAAATTTTGCACACATGTCAGAAGTGGCGAAAATTTACATGTGGTATAGGCGCCAGAAGTGGGCGTGTAAAAATGGCTCGATAGCGCCACCTGCAAAATTTCAAGAGAACAGCCCCCCCGCTACGAAAAACGTACAGATACGAAATTTGGTAGGATCATCTATCACCCCAAGACCTACAAAAAAGTCTCTTGGAGCGAAGCTCTAAACCCAACAGGAAGTCCGCCATTTTGATTTTTTGCCTTGATTTTTGTGCAAATTTGGTCATTTCCAGGCTTCATACTTTAACGAACTCCTACTACAGATTTAATCCGATCATCGTCATATTTGGTCAATCTCTTGTAAAGGCCTTTGCGATGTTAAATTGCGGAGATCTTGACTTTTCGTTGGAGGGTGTGTCCGTGGTGGCCTGACAAATTTCTGCATTTTCGCCATGAAACAGGAAGTGGCTCTAACTCAGGCATACAATGTCCAATCTGCCCCACGCTTCACATGTTTGATAAGAGTCTTGGCCTGAACACATTTCAATGCCAATATTCAACTTCACTCATAGCGCCACCTAGAGGTAGGAGGAAATACCATGTTTTACGCTGTGATTTACTGCTCTTAGAGATTTAATCAAATCATCATCATATTCGGTCTGACTGATGTTAAGCCCTTTGCGATGATAAATTGCGAAGATCTTGACTTTTTGTTGAAGGGCGTGTCCGTGGCGGCCTGGCAAAGTGTGATGTTTCACCATGAAACAGGAAGCTGTTGTAATTCAGACATACATAGTCCGATCTGCCCCCAACTTCACACGTTTCATAAGGGTCCCGGCCTGAACACATCAACATGGCATAATTCAGTATCAGTCATAGCGCCACCTAGAGGCAGCAGGAAATACCACCTTTTATGCTGTGACTTACTGCTCTTAGAGATTTAACCATATCAACATCATATTTCATCAGTCTAATCTCAAGACCTTGTGTGATGATAAATAGCAACGACCTTGACTTTTCGTTAAAGGGCGTGTCCGTCGCGGCCTCGCAAAATATCGCTAAATGAATCCCATTTTTGACAGCCTAAACGAGCTCAAAAAGTCATGAAACCTTGCACACGTGTCAAAAGTGGCGAATATTTTCATGTGATATAGGCTTCAGAACTTGGGGTGTTAAAATGGCTCTATAGCGCCACCTACAAAAATTCAATAGAGCAGCCCCCCCCGCTACGTTAATCGCACAGATACGAAATGCGGTAGGATCATGTATCACCCCAAGACCTACAAAAAAGTCTCTTGGAGCAAAGCTCTAAACCCCACAGGAAGTCAGCCATTTTGAATTTTCTCTGTAATTTGAGTGCAAATCTTGCCATTTCTGGCCTTCGTATTTTAACAAACTCCTCCTATAAATTTAATCAGATAATCATCATATTTGGTGAGTGTCATCTAAAGGGCTTTGCAATGCTAAATTGCGGAGATCTTGACATTTCAATTGAGGGTGTGTATGTGGCGGCTTGCCAAATTTCTGTTTCTCAATGAAACAGGAAGTTGTTCTAACTCAGGTTTAAAATGTCCAATCTGACCCACGCTTCACAAGTTTGATAATTGTCCTGTCCTGAACACATCAACATGGCAATATTCAGTAAAAGTTATAGCGCCACCTGCTGGAAGCAGGAAATGACATGTTTTACACTGTGATTTACTGCTCATTGAAATGTATTCAGATCATCATCATATTTGGTCAGTCTGAACTTAGGGACTTCACAATGATAAATTGTGAAGATCTTGACATTTCGTTAAAGGGGCGTGTCCGTTGTGGCCTATCAAAGTTTGACTTTTCGCCATGAGAAAGCTGTTGTAACTCTGACATGCAATGTCCGACCTGTCACAGACATCATACATTTGACAAGGGTCCTGGCCTCAAAACATCAATGTTACAACAATCAATTACAATCATAGCGCCACCTGCTGCATAAAGAAGTAGTGGCACTTCAAAGTTCCTTTGAATATCCACCTATATTTATCCACGGAAATTTCAATCCCCCTGGTTTATTGCTTTACTAAGGCCATAGAGTGGCGGTGCACATGAGTGTGAGGGCCCTTCCATCACTGCTTGCAGTTTTAATTATTATTAGGGCCCGAGCACACCAGGGTGTGAGGACCCTATTGTTTTTGCTCCGTTTATTATTATTATTCTTCTTCTTCTTCTTCTTCTTCTCCGAAATGGATCGCATTTTTGAGGGCCTAAACATACCCGAAAACTCATGAAAATTTGCACACGCGTCAGAAGTGGCGAAAATTTACATGTAGTATAGGCGTCAGAAGTGGGCGTGTAGAAATGGCTCAATAGCGCCACCTGCAAAATTTCAAGAGAACAGCCCCCCTACTACGAAAAACGTACAGACACGAAATTTGGTAGGGTCATCTATTACTCCAAGACCTACAAAAAAGTCTCTTGGAGCTAAGCTCTAAACCCCACAGGAAGTCAGCCATTTTGAATTTTCTCTGTCATTTTTTGACATTTCCAAGCGTCGTACTTTAACGAACTCCTCCTAGAGATTTAATCCGATCATCATCATATTTGGTCAGTATCATCTAAAGGCCTTTGCGATGCTAAATTGCGAAGCTTTTGACTTTTCATTGGAGGGCGTGTCCGTGGCGGCCTGGCAAAGTGTAATGTTTCGCCATGAAACAGGAAGCTGATGTAATTCAGGCATACATTGTCCGATCCGCCCCTGACTTCACACGTTTGATAAGGGTCCAGGCCTGAACACATCAACATGGCATAATTCAGTAACACTCATAGCGCCACCTAGAGGCAGCAGAAATACCATGTTTGATGCTGTGACTTACTGCTCTTAGGTATTTAACCATATCAACATCATATTTCACCAGTGTAATCTCAAGACCTTGTGTGATGATAAAAAGCAACGACCTTGACTTTTCATTAAAGGGCGTGTCCGTGGCGGCCTGGCAAAGTATCGCTAAATGAATCGCATTTTGACAGGCTAAACAAGCTCAAAAAGTCATAAAACGTTGCACACACGTCAGAAGTGGCAAAAATTTACATGTGGCATAGGCGCCAGAAGTGGGCGTGCAGAAATGGCTCGATAGCGCCACCTGCTAAATTTCAAGAGAACAGCCCCGCCGCTACGAAAATCCTACAGAAACGAAATTTGGTAGGGTCATATATCACCCCAAGACCTACAAAAAAGTCTCTTGGAGCGAAGCTCTAAACCTCACAGGAAGTCAGCCATTTTGAATTTTTGCTGTGATTTCTGTGCAAATTTTGTCATTTCCAGGCTTCGTACTTTAACGAACTCCTCCTAGAGATTTTGTCAGATCGTCATCATATTTGGTCAATCTCATCTAAAGGCCTTTGCGATGTTAAATTGCGGAGCTTTTGACTTTTCGTTGGAAGGTGTGTCCGTGGCGGCCTGACAAATTTCAGCGTTTTCGCCATGAAACAGGAAGTTGTTATAACTAAGGCATACAATGTCCAAACTGCCCCACACTTCACATGTTTGATAAGAGTCTTGGCCTGAACACATTTCAATGCCAATATTCAGCTTCAGTCCTAGCGCCACCTAGAGGTAGCAGGAAATGCCTTGTTTTACGCTGTGATTCACTGTTCTCAGAGATTTAATCAAATCATTATCATATCAGGTGAGACTGATCTTAAGCCCTTTGCGATGATAAATTGCGAAGATCTTGACTTTTCGCTGAAGGGCGTGTCCGTGGCGGCCTCGCAAAGAGTGATGTTTCGCCATGAGAAAGCTGTTGTAACTCAGGCATGTAATGTCCGACCTGTCACAGACATCATACGTTTGACAAGGGTCCTGGCCTCAACACAATGTTACAACAATCAAATACAATCATAGCGCCACCTGCTGCACAAAGGAGGTGTGGCACTTCAAAGTTCCTTTGAATATCCGCCTATATTTACCCACTGAAATTTCAATCCCCCTGGTTCATTGCTATACTAAGGCCATAGAGTGGCGGTGCACATGCGTGCGAGGGCCCTTACATCACTGCTTGCAGTTTTAATTCTTCTTCTTCTTCTTCTTCTCCGAAATGGATCGCATTTTTGAGGGCCTAAACATACCCGAAAACTCATGAAAATTTGCACACGCGTCAGAAGTGGCGAAAATTTACATGTAGTATAGGCGTCAGAAGTGGGCGTGTAGAAATGGCTCAATAGCGCCACCTGCAAAATTTCAAGAGAACAGCCCCCCTACTACGAAAAACGTACAGACACGAAATTTGGTAGGGTCATCTATTACTCCAAGACCTACAAAAAAGTCTCTTGGAGCTAAGCTCTAAACCCCACAGGAAGTCAGCCATTTTGAATTTTCTCTGTCATTTTTTGACATTTCCAAGCGTCGTACTTTAACGAACTCCTCCTAGAGATTTAATCCGATCATCATCATATTTGGTCAGTATCATCTAAAGGCCTTTGCGATGCTAAATTGCGAAGCTTTTGACTTTTCATTGGAGGGCGTGTCCGTGGCGGCCTGGCAAAGTGTAATGTTTCGCCATGAAACAGGAAGCTGATGTAATTCAGGCATACATTGTCCGATCCGCCCCTGACTTCACACGTTTGATAAGGGTCCAAGCCTGAACACATCAACATGGCATAATTTAGTAACACTCATAGCGCCACCTAGAGGCAGCAGAAATACCATGTTTGATGCTGTGACTTACTGCTCTTAGGTATTTAACCATATCAACATCATATTTCACCAGTGTAATCTCAAGACCTTGTGTGATGATAAAAAGCAACGACCTTGACTTTTCATTAAAGGGCGTGTCCGTGGCGGCCTGGCAAAGTTCCGCTAAATGAATCACATTTTGACAGGCTAAACAAGCTCAAAAAGTCATAAAACGTTGCACACACGTCAGAAGTGGCAAAAATTTACATGTGGCATAGGCGCCAGAAGTGGGCGTGCAGAATTGGCTCGATAGCGCCACCTGCAAAATTTCAAGAGAACAGCCCCGCCGCTACGAAAATCCTACAGATACGAAATTTGGTAGGGTCATATGTCACCCCAAGACCTACAAAAAAGTCTCTTGGAGCGAAGCTCTAAACCTCACAGGAAGTCAGCCATTTTGAATTTTTGCTGTGATTTCTGTGCAAATTTTGTCATTTCCAGGCTTCGTACTTTAACGAACTCCTCCTAGAGATTTTGTTAGATCGTCATCATATTTGGTCAATCTCATCTAAAGGCCTTTGCGATGTTAAATTGCGGAGCTTTTGACTTTTCGTTGGAAGGTGTGTCCGTGGCGGCCTGACAAAGTTCAGCGTTTTCGCCATGAAACAGGAAGTTGTTATAACTAAGGCATACAATGTCCAATCTACCCCACACTTCACATGTTTGATAAGGGTCTTGGCCTAAACACATTTCAATGCCAATATTCAGCTTCAGTCCTAGCGCCACCTAGAGGTAGCAGGAAATGCCTTGTTTTACGCTGTGATTCACTGTTCTCAGAGATTTAATCAAATCATTATCATATCAAGTGAGACTGATCTTAAGCCCTTTGCGATGATAAATTGCGAAGATCTTGACTTTTCGTTGAAGGGCGTGTCCGTGGCGGCCTCGCAAAGAGTGATGTTTCGCCATGAGAAAGCTGTTGTAACTCAGGCATGCAATGTCCGACCTGTCACAGACATCATACATTTGACAAAGGTCCTGGCCTCAACACATCAATGTTACAACAATCAAATACAATCATAGCGCCACCTGCTGCACAAAGGAGGTGTGGCACTTCAAAGTTCCTTTGAATACCCGCCTATATTTACCCACTGAAATTTCAATCCCCCTGGTTCATTGCTTTACTAAGGCCATAGAGTGGCGGTGCACATGCGTGCGAGGGCCCTTCCATCACTGCTTGCAGTTTTAATTAGGGCCCGAGCACACCAGGGTGTGAGGACCCTATTGTTTTTGCTCCGTTTATTCTTCTTCTTCTTCTTCTTCTTCTTCTTCTTCTTCTTCTCCGAAATGGATCGCATTTTTGAGGGCCTAAACATACCCGAAAACTCATGAAAATTTGCACACGCGTCAGAAGTGGCGAAAATTTACATGTAGTATAGGCATCAGAAGTGGGCGTGTAAAAATGGCTCGATAGCGCCACCTGCAAAATTTCAAGAGAACAGCCCCCCCACTACGAAAAACTTACAGATACGAAATTTGGTAGGATCATCTATTACTCCAAGACCTACAAAAAAGTTTCTTGGAGCTAAGCTCTAAACCCCACAGGAAGTCAGCCATTTTGAATTTTCTCTGTCATTTTTTGACATTTCCAAGCGTCGTACTTTAACGAACTCCTCCTAGAGATTTAATCCGATCATCATCATATTTGGTCAGTATCATCTAAAGGCCTTTGCGATGCTAAATTGCGAAGCTTTTGACTTTTCATTGGAGGGCGTGTCCGTGGCGGCCTGGCAAAGTGTAATGTTTCGCCATGAAACAGGAAGCTGATGTAATTCAGGCATACATTGTCCGATCTGCCCCAGACTTCACACGTTTGATAAGGGTCCAGGCCTGAACACATCAACATGGCATAATTCAGTAACACTCATAGCGCCACCTAGAGGCAGCAGGAAATACCATGTTTGACGCTGTGACTTACTGCTCCTAGGTATTTAACCATATCAACATCATATTTCACCAGTGTAATCTCCAGACCTTGTGTGATGATAAAAAGCAACGACCTTGACTTTTCATTAAAGGGCGTGTCCGTGGCGGCCTGGCAAAGTATCGCTAATTGAATCGCATTTTGACAGGCTAAACAAGCTCAAAAAGTCATAAAACGTTGCACACACGTCAGAAGTGGCAAAAATTTACATGTGGCATAGGCGCCAGAAGTGGGCGTGCAGAAATGGCTCGATAGCGCCACCTGCAAAATTTCAAGAGAACAGCCCCGCCGCTACGAAAATCCTACAGATACGAAATTTGGTAGGGTCATATATCACCCAAAGACCTACAAAAAAGTCTCTTGGAGCGAAGCTCTAAACCTCACAGGAAGTCAGCCATTTTGAATTTTTGCTGTGATTTCTGTGCAAATTTTGTCATTTCCAGGCTTCGTACTTTAACGAACTCCTCCTAGAGATTTTGTCAGATCGTCATCATATTTGGTCAATCTCATCTAAACGCCTTTGCGATGTTAAATTGCGGAGCTTTTGACTTTTCGTTGGAAGGTGTGTCCGTGGCGGCCTGACAAAGTTCAGCGTTTTCGCCATGAAACCGGAAGTTGTTATAACTAAGGCATACAATGTCCAATCTGCCCCACACTTCACATGTTTGATAAGAGTCTTGGCCTGAACACATTTCAATGCTAATATTCAGCTTCAGTCCTAGCGCCACCTAGAGGTAGCAGGAAATGCCTTGTTTTACGCTGTGATTCACTGTTCTCAGAGATTTAATCAAATCATTATCATATCAGGTGAGACTGATCTTAAGCCCTTTGCGATGATAAATTGCGAAGATCTTGACTTTTCGTTGAAGGGCGTGTCCGTGGCGGCCTCGCAAAGAGTGATGTTTCGCCATGAGAAAGCTGTTGTAACTCAGGCATGCAATGTCCGACCTGTCACAGACATGATACGTTTGACAAGGGTCCTGGCCTCAACACATCAATGTTACAACAATCAATTACAATCATAGCGCCACCTGCTGCACAAAGGAGGTGTGGCACTTCAAAGTTCCTTTGAATATCCGCCTATATTTACCCACTGAAATTTCAATCCCCCTGGTTCATTGCTTTACTAAGGCCATAGAGTGGCGGTGCACATGCGTGCGAGGGCCCTTCCATCACTGCTTGCAGTTTTAATTATTATTTATTCTTCTTCTTCTCCAAAGTGAATCGCATTTTTGAGGGGCGAAACATGCTCGAAAACTCATGAAATTTTGCACACATGTCAGAAGTGGCGAAAATTTACATGTGGTATAGGCGCCAGAAGTGGGCGTGTAAAAATGGCTCGATAGCGCCACCTGCAAAATTTCAAGAGAACAGCCCCCCCCCCCGCTACGAAAAACGTACAGATACGAAATTTGGTAGGATCATCTATCACCCCAAGACCTACAAAAAAGTCTCTTGGAGCGAAGCTCTAAACCCAACAGGAAGTCCGCCATTTTGATTTTTTGCCTTGATTTTTGTGCAAATTTTGTCATTTCCAGGCTTCATACTTTAACGAACTCCTACTACAGATTTAATCCGATCATCGTCATATTTGGTCAATCTCTTGTAAAGGCCTTTGCGATGTTAAATTGCGGAGATCTTGACTTTTCGTTGGAGGGTGTGTCCGTGGCGGCCTGACAAATTTCTGCATTTTCGCCATGAAACAGGAAGTGGCTCTAACTCAGGCATACAATGTCCAATCTGCCCCACGCTTCACATGTTTGATAAGAGTCTTGGCCTGAACACATTTCAATGCCAATATTCAACTTCACTCATAGCGCCACCTAGAGGTAGGAGGAAATACCATGTTTTACGCTGTGATTTACTGCTCTTAGAGATTTAATCAAATCATCATCATATTCGGTCTGACTGATGTTAAGCCCTTTGCGATGATAAATTGCGAAGATCTTGACTTTTCGTTAAAGGGCGTGTCCGTCGCGGCCTCGCAAAATATTGCTAAATGAATCCCATTTTTGACAGCCTAAACGAGCTCAAAAAGTCATGAAACCTTGCACACGTGTCAAAAGTGGCGAATATTTTCATGTGATATAGGCTTCAAAACTTGGGGTGTTAAAATGGCTCTATAGCGCCACCTACAAAAATTCAATAGAGCAGCCCCCCCCCGCTACGTTAATCGCACAGATACGAAATGCGGTAGGATCATGTATCACCCCAAGACCTACAAAAAAGTCTCTTGGAGCAAAGCTCTAAACCCCACAGGAAGTTAGCCATTTTGAATTTTCTCTGTAATTTGAGTGCAAATTTTGCCATTTCTGGCCTTCGTATTTTAACAAACTCCTCCTATAAATTTAATCAGATAATCATCATATTTGGTGAGTGTCATCTAAAGGGCTTTGCAATGCTAAATTGCGGAGATCTTGACATTTCAATGGAGGGTGTGTATGTGGCGGCTTGCCAAATTTCTGTTTCTCAATGAAACAGGAAGTTGTTCTAACTCAGGTTTAAAATGTCCAATCTGACCCACGCTTCACAAGTTTGATAATTGTCCTGTCCTGAACACATCAACATGGCAATATTCAGTAAAAGTTATAGCGCCACCTGCTGGAAGCAGGAAATGACATGTTTTACACTGTGATTTACTGCTCATTGAAATGTATTCAGATCATCATCATATTTGGTCAGTCTGAACTTAGGGACTTCACAATGATAAATTGTGAAGATCTTGACATTTCGTTAAAGGGGCGTGTCCGTTGTGGCCTATCAAAGTTTGATTTTTCGCCATGAGAAAGCTGTTGTAACTCAGACATGCAATGTCCGACCTGTCACAGACATCATACATTTGACAAGGGTCCTGGCCTCAACACATCAATGTTACAACAATCAATTACAATCATAGCGCCACCTGCTGCATAAAGAAGTAGTGGCACTTCAAAGTTCCTTTGAATATCCGCCTATATTTATCCACGGAAATTTCAATCCCCCTGGTTTATTGCTTTACTAAGGCCATAGAGTGGCGGTGCACATGAGTGCGAGGGCCCTTCCATCACTGCTTGCAGTTTTAATTATAATTTTTTTTCTTTTTCTCCGACTTCAGCGGGACTTTAGAGGGCCTAAACATACTCGAAAACTCATGAAATTTTGCACAGATGTCAAGAGTGATGAAAATTTACATGTGGTGTATGCTTTAGAATTAGGCGTGAGAAAATGGCTCTATAGCGCCACCTACAAATTTTCAACGAAGCAGCCCTCGGACTGTGTTTGACGTACAATTACGAAATTCGGTACGCGTCTGTAGCATGACAAGACCTACAAAAAAGTCTCTTGGAGCGAAGCCGTAAACGAAACAGGAAGTCAGCTATTCTGAGTTATTTTTGTGATTTGGGCGCAGTTTTTGTCATTTCCAGGCGTCATACTTTAACTAACTCCTCCTACAGTTTTCGTCGGATCATCTTCATATTTGGTGAGTGTCATCTTAAGGCCTTTGTGATGCTAAATTGCAAAGGATTTGACTCTACGTAAAAATTTGTGTCGGTTCTGGCCCGACAAATTTGATGTTTTCCAATGAAACAGGAAGTTGCTGGAACTCATGCATACAGTGTCCGATCTGTCCCAAATTTCACATGATTGCTAAGAGTCCTGACCTGAACACATCTACATAACAATTTTCATTTATAGCCATAGCGCCACCAGCTGGCAACCTGAAGGAACATGTTTTAGCGCCACTTTCAAATATTGAATGAAGCAGCCCTTGGACTGTGTTTAACTTACATGTACGAATTTCGGTATGCTCATGTATTATTACAAGCCCTACAAAAAAGTCTCTTGGAGCAACGCCCTAAACCAAACAGGAAGTCAGCTATTTTGAATTATTTCTCAGATTTTGGCTCAGTTTTTCTCATTTCCAGCAGTCATACTTTAACTAACTCCTCCTACAGTTTTCGTCGGATCATCATCATATTTGGCGAGTGTCATCTTAAGGCCTTTGTGATGCTAAATTGCGAAGGATTTGATTCTATATTAAAATTTGTGTCTGTTTCGGCCAGCCAAAGTTTGATGTTTCGCTATGAAACAGGTTGCTGGAACTCAGGCATACAGTGTCCGATCTGTCCCAAACTTCACATGATTGCTAAGAGTCATGACCTGAACACATCTACATGTCAATAGTCACTTATGGTTATAGCGCCACCAGCTGGCAACAGGAAGTGACATGTTTACAATGATTATCCAATGTCTGATCTGTCCCAAACTTCACATGATTAATAAGAGTCCTGGACTGAACACATCTACATGTCAATAGTCACTTATGGTTATAGCGCCACCAGCTGGCAACAGGAAGTGACATGTTTACAATGATTATCCAATGTCTGATCTGTCCCAAACTTCACATGATTAATAAGAGTCCTGGAGTGAACACATCTACATGTCATTAGTCACTTATGGTTATAGCGCCACCAGCTGACAACAGGAAGTGACATGTTTACACTGATTATGCAATGTCCGATCTTTCCCTAACTTCACATGATTAATAAGAGTCCTGGACTGAACACATCTACATGTCAATAGTCACCAGTGTTGGGCAAGTTACTAAAAAATTAGTAATTAGTTACAGTTACTAATTACTTCTTTTAAAAGTAACTGAATTACTCTACCGGTTACTGTATATCAAAAGTAATTAGTTACTTAGAAAAGTAACTTTTAAGTTACTTTTATGTCTGCTTTTTAAATGTAAATATGAACAGTACTGAACAGTCAAACAGTAAAATGATATGGATGGGCTATTTTACACATAAGACTCTAATACAGGGGTTCTCAAAGTTTACATTCAAAGGTCCAAATCTGAATCTCATCATTTTCATAGGTCCGGAAAAACTGGTTATTACAAAAAATTGTCAAGCATGGTAATAACTTTATGTAAATCATTTGTTTATATAACAAATCAACACAAATAGTTTGTGAAAAACATAACAAGTGTATTTTGCATTAAAAGTAAAAACATTTTTTTAAACATAAACACAAGAAATATGCCAAAAGTAACCAGGTGCAAAATACAGAGCAACCTAATAAGAGAAATGGCACAGTTTGTTTTCCATCACATGCATAAACCATGGCAAAAAAATGTGTGGTTGGTAGGCAGAGACACTGACCAAAATTAGGGGTGTGCCTATAAATTGGCTGATGATGCTTGCTATGCATCTCAATGAATTACGCTGAAATGCCGCTACATCCAAAAGCTAGGGGGCGCTCTCGTGCAGAAACTCAATATGCGCTGCAGACGAAGAACCAGACACACGGCAGCTCCAGGAAATGTCTTAAGGATATATTTATATTGCTGTTCTTCAAACCTTTTCAGGTATTTTCATGATAATAAAGAATATGTATAAAGATTATGTTTGACGAGTGTTGCTTTTTCAAATGCATGTTATAAACGACTCAAACCAACAGTGATTTCAGATTGATAAGGACTTACTGATCAAAAGCCGTAGTACATGAAGTAGGTGTGCATAATATCTGGGTGTGATGGCTACAGCGTGACATAGGAAATTTTTAAATAACGCGTTTTATTTTCGGACCAGGAATAATCTTAAATCCAAAAAGTAAAGAAAACTAAACGAATGGTTTACAATTTTAATATGCGTTTGTAAAGTAGCAAATGCACACATTTAATCAATCACATAGAAATTAATGCACTTGTACTATGAAGTGGACGCGGGTCCGGATCAAGTTCCCGTCGGGTCCGGATCCGGACCGGAGTCCGGACTTTGAGAACCCCTGCTTTAATATATCACATACTGTAGGAGCCTATTTTGCTTTAGATTCAACCTTTGAATATTTTTGTTAGAAATTATCTTAATATTTAAACTTAGTTTATTTATGTATATCATTTAGACCATTTAGACAAATATTCTGCATGTTTACAAAAATATAAAATGTGTTAAAATTCTGTAGTGTCTCTTTAAAAATTTGGAGACAATTGTGTCAACATGTCAAATTTTCTAAAATAAATTATAATTTTTCTGATTTCATATTTATTTTAATAAGTTAGAAACGTCTCCGCTGTGTCCTGCTGACAGGCACGATGCGTGTGCAGCAGATGAGGCAAATTATGGGTCCTCCGAAGGTTAGACCGTCTCATTTCAGTTCTCTTCGCGAACTTCTGAGCGCCTTGAATGGGCAAGTGCTCACCTTTTATTGCATGCTTAGTAGGGTGCAGCACTTGAATTGGAACACAGCTTGTGAAGCTTGCCACAGGGACTGCGCTCTTTGGTCATATATTGTTTGTTTTCTGTTGGATTTAAATGATACACAGGATTAAAGGAAGATATTTATTCAGAAAACGGAGTAGGCTACGTGGATTGTTTTGTCGGACGGACACAGAGCGAGTGGATTGTTTTGTCAGATGGACACAGAGCGAGTGGATTTTTTGTTCGGATACGGAGAGACTGAAACTAAAACTAAAAGCGAGCTCACACATACTATGGAGTTTTAACACGGGTGTACACCGCAGTGTGAATATTTTAGTGGAAACAACAATCGCGGATCGTTCTCTTCCATGAAGCCGATGTAAACATCTAAGAATATATGATCATTTCTTAGATTTATTACCTTTGTGGACTACAAATGCAAGTTGATGTCATACTGTGATTGCTTGGTGAAGATAATTTACAAACATGAGACCGGATGGATTATGACTTGCGCACAATTTTTAAACAAATGTATGTTGTCCCGTTTAGATTTTTCATGTTCATTCTATATGCACTGTCAGCTATGATGAAGTGTAATGAATCATTGCGCCGCCAACTACAGTCCTGCGACGTCAGATATGTCTTGTCTATTTTTTACAAAATAGAGTAACGCGCGTAACGAACTCATTTAAATTTCAGTAATTGTAATTGCGTTACTTGATTTAAAAAAATAGTGGAGTTACAGTAACGCGTTACTCCCATCACTGATAGTCACTTATGATGCCAATAGTCAGTTACGGTCATAGCGCCACCAGCTGGTAACAGGAAGTAACATGTTTACAATGATAATGCAATGTCAGATTTGTCCCAAACTTCACATGATTGATAAGAGTCCTGGACAGAACACATCTACGTGCCAATATTTACATGTAGTCACTCATACACACACACACTCGCTCACTCACTCTCTCTCTCTCTCTCATGCTATCTTACACGATGCTACCTCGCTGTCATTTGTAATTAGCAACAGGAAATGTGGCACATTATACTACACTTTTAAATGGTTCACCTATGTTTACATGCTTAAATGCCTATTTACTACTGTTCCCTTTAATTCTTCTCATGCCACGGCGTGGTGGTGTCAGGTGTGCGAGGGCCCTTCCATCACTGTTGCAGTTTTAATTATTTAATGTATTTGTTTATTCACTGGTGGTAGGGTTGGGGGACAATGAAGGGGAGGGGGGGGGTTCGGCACATATGCTTGAACCACTACTGATTTGATGTAACGGGTGGAATAATTTTAACATGTCACCTGCAGTCCGGGTTAGGGTGGATTGCAGACTGCGGGTCTAAAAGCCAAGACTGTTTTGACTCGATTTGAGTGCCTAGCTCAATTTGAGTGTCTAGCTGGGTATGCGATTTTACCTACTTCGTTTTTCTTATTTTACACTGTAAAAAATGTTTTGTGGCTTAGTAAATTTAACTAAATAAAATTAGTCAATTATATAAAAAAATAGGTTAAAACAAAAACTATTTTTGAGTACAAATAATGCAAAAATGTGAGTAATTCTAGATTAACACATTATTTAGTTAATTCCTAAATTTTATCATGTAAAATTTGTGAGAAGGAAATTAAATAATTATAAAAAAAGAATAGGCTGTATTAACTTAAAAATATAGTGCATCATTTTTGCATCCACTTTTTAAAGTAAATTTTACATGGAATTTTTAGTAGGCCTAATTGTTTCTCCATGTAAAACTTACTTAAACATTGCAATTGCTTAAATTGCAAAGGCTTAAATTCAATGTAAAACTTACTTTAAAAAAGTGTATGTAAAAATGATGCACTGTATTTTTTTTTTTAGTAAATCCAGCGTATACTTTTTTTCATATTATTTTTATCAGTGTACTTAGTTTGTTTAAAACGGTCATATTTGTTATTAAAAATCATCAATATATGCTACATAATAATAGCAAAAGAACTTATTTATTTTTCACTAAAATAGGAAAGTTTCTTCATGCCACAGTCATAATTTTGGCTAAATGCAGAATATGCGTGCCTATTCTACTTTTTGTAAAAAGCAAAAAGGATTAAGTGAAAATAATGAATCGATACTTGATAAATGGGTGACTTGTTTGTAATATAAAGAAATGCATTACATTTTTTAAAAACAAAGCCCGCCTTTTAATCTTTCTGACTAGAGCTGTGCGCCAGGCAAATTCCAAACGAGCAGGGCCGGGTTTCCCAAAAGCATCGTAACAAGGCTAAGTAGATCGTAAAAACAATCGTATTATTCATCTTAGAATTACGGGCCGTTTCACAAAAGCTTTGTAGCTTAAGTAGCACTCGAAAATCATCGTAGATCTACGAGTGCTCTGGAGTAATCGTTAATTTATAAGTGCATCGTAAGACAGCAGTGTTACAAGGTCACCTGCAGGACAACCAGCAAATTGCACTCCTGCAATAACGATAATGTAATGTTTTAAATGTAGGCTATATTTATTTATTGGTTTTTTTTCTTTGTTTATTTGTTTAAATTACTTTAATATAATATATTTAAAATTCAAACGAGAAATAAAATTTAAATGACTAAACATAAATTAATTAAGAAGGAAAACGTATTTGGTACAATTTTGGTAAAAGTTGGTACTAGCAAATTGATAAATGGTTCCTACCAATTGCTGCTATAATTCATCTAGGCTACAGTAAAAAAATATTTTTTTGAAGGGTATGGCATCTGATTAAAGAAACCAAATAAATATTTACGGTAATGCAATAATCCTTAATAATAAATAAACAAAGATAATAAACAACAAATAAAAAGAAAAATCTAAACTATATTATAAAATGCAGAAGGCATTGTGCAGTGGGACGAGTCCTAACTAAATATGAATAAAGAATATTTCATGGTGCACAAATTATTAAAACATTTAATAAGTCATTGAAAAATAATTAATAATATTTTAAAAAATATTAGTGCACATCGGCTGAAGATCATTAGCCTAAACAAGCTTCTGCTACAATTACGAGTCATTCAGTAAGTGACATTTCAGCACTTGACAAAGGGATAGCGACTCGTTAGTAGCACTTAAAACCCAGCTGCGAGCGATCGTTTTACCTTGTAGAAAGCGCTCTTGAGTGCTAAATTCAATCGTTATAGGAAAACCCAGCCCAGGACCATTTCCGACAATAAAATGCTCCGCAAAGTTAACTAAAACAACTGCAAAATTTACCTGTAGCCTACAACGGACTCGAAAGCTACAGAGAGTAATAGCTTTGAGCTGTTAAAAGCAGAACAGACTTAAAGGAAGGATTGTAAATGGTGGATATAATATTAACATGTAATTTGCAGTCCGGATTAGGGTGGAATGGCACAGGCAGACTGCCGGTCTAAAAACCGAGACCGTTTTGACTTCATTCCGTACACGCTGACAGGCAGCTGCTTCTATAAACGGCTTGTGCTTGTTTGTCTCCATGCTCAGTCTGGAAACAGTTAAATGTTTCTAATAACAGCGCGATTTGTAAGTGCATTCCGGTCACGGTATGTATATCAAATGCATATGGTCAAATAGTTCAATTAGTGCTGCTGTCAAATAAGGCTCATGTTTTTGTTAATTACGGCAAGTTACATCCAATAGTATCGTTGCACCCGCTTGCTTTATAGCTGCGTCACCTTAGCAGCTCCACTCCATCCAGCTGGCTCGCTGACGCTCGGCAAATGTTCGTTGAAGAGACACTGATGTTTTAAGGATAAAACCACTTCATGCAGTGTTTTTAACGATTTAATGACCTCGGCTGAATTGTCAGGCACTGATAATAACTTAAACGAGGGGTTGTTCTAGTTCACATTAATGCTACATATTTGCCATGCTATACATAAATGCTTTAATATCATTAATATAATATCGATAACGCGGTCTGGCCGCCTTTCAGCGCTGTAACACCGGCAACGGTAAATGGCAGTGAGCCCAGCTTTTATTTTGAAAAGAGCTTATTGAGGGGGCGTGGCATTACTTTGAAGCAATACCCCTGATTGGCTGACTACGCGCGTGGATCGTAGTGACAAACTCTGCAGAAAGATAGTGCCAAAAAGATCTGTAGACTTGTGCAGAAGGATTCGTGAATGCCCTGTGATTTGCAAACACAGATTCAACACTTGCATGCTGAACTTTGCACAGAATGTGTAAGAATGTCATTTTACAATGGTTGGAAAATACAAGTTAGACTGTGTTTGTTTGCAAATTGTGAGGAGGGCATTTGTAGATTTTTTTAATGGAAAACAGCGAAACAGTTGTGCCAAAATTCTGAAAACAAATGCAACACAATCTACAAACAAATAATGACCCTCATGCGCAGACAAATCACTTTGCATTCATTTAAATTCTGTTTGTCAAGTACAAGTCGATGATTTCTATTTGTGAATCATAAAGAGTTGGTTTGCGGATTTTAAATCTATTTGTAAATCCATTTATATTTGTATGTCATGAAGAGCCTGTTCGTGGATTTTTATATATTTGTAGATCTCGTTTTACATTTGCGGATCATGAGGAGTTTGTTTGCAGATTTGGAACCTATTTGCAGATTTGTTTCGTGTTTACAAATTGTAGTCTCTTCATTTTCAACGATTATGGCATTATTTTGTCACCAAAGCGAAACAATAGTGTCAGAATTCTGAAAACAAATGTGACACAATCTACAAATAGAAAATGATATTCATCTGCAAAGAAGTCACTTTACATTCATTCAAATTCTGGTTTTCAAGTACAAGTCACTGATTTCTTTTTGTAAATCATGTTTTATATTTGTGGATCACAAAGACGATTCGTAGATCTTGTTTTACATTTGCGGATCACGAGGACTGTGTTTGTGGATTTTTAATCTATTTGTAGATTGCGTTTTGTGTTTACAAGTTGTTATATCTATTTGTGACTTTTACTCTGTCCATTTTCAATAATATTGGTATCAAATTACCCCCATAATTATGTTTGTTTTGCTGCAGAAATTCAAGACAAAAATGAATCATCTATCTTAGAGTATGGTTTATGAAAAAAGTAGACAGAATTGCTGCAGTAAAGACTTACAGTATTTATAACAGGACATTACTGCAAGATAACAAACATATTCAATATTACTTCCATTTACAGTAAAAAAGTAAAAAAAAAACATACAAACAGAAAAAGCCACTGAATAATAAAGTAAAAGAAAAATCTCATAATCTAATCTATTGCGTTTCTATTTGGCCACATGTTCTCATTCACATCACACATGATATCTTCTCTGGCAAGGCATCTTGGAAATAATCTTTTGCCATGTCTTATCCACCCCTGACAGTGTTCAGGTGTGATGTCTGTGAATGCACCATCTATTGCATCCAGGTGGGACTGGAGGAAAACCTTCCCCTTGTCCTGGTGGTCTTCCATTGACTTGTACAGCCATATATCTTACAGTTTTTTTCAATCGCTAACAAGCGCTTACCCATACTTCAGATACTTTTTCTAAACACTTAACACAGAGTTCCACCTACAAAACACAATTGGCCAAATGGATAATTTTCTTCTCAAAAACACATTTTGTTAAATAAATACTAACTCTTCATTTCAAAATGGAACAAATCTTTCTCTGCACACAATAACTTTACCAAAACACTGGAAATCTGACTCAAAATGAAATTCTTCTTTCAAAGAATAACACTTCTTTTCACTTCACAAGGTACATGCAAGTCAATCAAAGTACACCAGGTTTCTAAATATTGGCTATTGTTGACATTACAAAAACTGCATAGACTTTTATGTTTCAGTTTTACAGGTATTTGCATGCAAAACATGCAATCCAACGTTTTTACGCTAAATGTCTTGGTTGGGAACTGTATGTCCACATGTACAGCAATGTTCACAATTCAAAAGCAATCTAGTAAAAAGCAGTTTTCCCCTTACTCTTGACTACAGGAGGTAAAGTAGAAACACAATATAATAGAACAGAAAAAGTTTTACAGTATTGATCTTGTCATTTTTGACAAGAGGGTGGAAGACGTTGCATTCTTTAGAGGGACAATTTTTTTACATATGCATTACTGTATGACCTTATTGACATGTCAAGTGAGAAACAATCCATGTAAAATGCAATACTTACCTGTTGGTTTGTTGAAAGATGCGTATAATGTAGGCAACCTCCTAAAATTGGGCTGAACTCTTTCTCCAGCCTTTCTTACTGATATCAGTGAATTTCATCACTGATTACTGTTCTTGCAGCCCTTGGAATGCCACCACCACGCATTCTTACACCTCTACATTGCGCTCTCCTTGGGCCTGCTCTTCTCCCTGACCCTCCTCCTCTCACTGTCCTGCACCTCTCACTGCACCTCTCACTGTCCTGCACCTCTCACTGCATCTATCACTGCATCTCACACTGCTCCTGCACCTCTCACTGCAACTCTCATTGCACCTCTCACTGCATCTCTCACTGCCCTGCACCTTTCACTGCTCCTCTCACTGCTCCTGTACACCTCAACACTTCTGAACCTCTCAATGTACCTCTCACTGCTCCTGCATCTTTCACTGCACCTCTCACTGCACCTGCATCTCTCACTGCACCTCTCACTGGGCCAGCTCTTCTCCATGTGCCCCTTGCTTTTACGCTTCCTTGTCCAGACATTACAGTGTTTGTCTGTTTCTGTTTTCAAAAACATCACTCCTCAAGGTCCTTCTTTTACTGTATGAGTATCAATGTAATAGAAAAAATAACCTAAGCCAGACTGGAATCAGCTGTGGTTGGCCCAATTTACCCAACATAAAGGTTTTTATATTGTATCTAAGGTTTGGAATATTGTTTTTGCTATTGTGGGATGTTGTGTGTTAACATTTGTAAATACTACAAAAACAATCCATAATTTTGTTGGGAGGTATAGCTTGTCGGTTAAGAAAATTTAAGCATTGTGGAAATGTGTTTACTGACTGCATATTATGTGAAAACGACATGAAATGAATGAATTGTATGGCTACAAAAGACCGATGCTGTGCTAATTGTGTTTAGAGTTTTGAAAATGTGACAACTGATTGGACAAACGCTTTTTAGCGACTGAAAAAAACTGTAACAACAACAAGCATGAGGAGAGCAATCACGTGTACTAAGTAGAATTTTCATAGATCAAGCAGATCAGCAGTTATAACCATTTGAACATTGAATTTTTGCACTGCTGGTGGCGCTATTGAGTTACAGTTTTTTACGATTGCTATGACAGATTTTTCAATACTTTTAACAAGTTTTCAAAACTCTTAACACAGTTAGCACTACATCCACCTGTGTAAGCTATACTATTAACATATTTCTTGTTGGTTTAACACAAAATGCATATAATTAACACAAATTTAAAATGCTTGAACTTCTTTTACAAACAAGCTCAAACAAGACCAAAACAATAGATTTTTAAAGTCAAATTTCCAAATGCTTTCACACAGCATGTCAAAACAGATAACATCATGTGCTAAACCTCACTTATAGTCAAAGTAAACAGCTGTTTATGACTTGAAACATAAATATATCCCCTGTATTTTATTCCATTGGGATTGAAAAACAATTGATTGTACCAATGCAAATATATAAATCACAGCTGATTCCCACCTAGGAAACACACTCAGGTTATTTCAATTGCATGACTATTATACAATAGAGTAAAGGAGGGCCTCTTTAGGTCGATCTTGTGTGGAAAATCAACAATATGAGCAACACAAAAAATAAGATATATGTCTGCACAAGTCAACGGAAGACCACCAGGACAGTTTTCCTCCAGTCCCACCTGGATGCAATAGATGGTGCATTCCCAGACATTACACCTGAACACTGTCGGGGTGGATAAGACATGGCAAAAGATTATTTCCAAGATGCCTTGCCAGAGAAGATATCAGGTGTGATGTGAATGAGAACATGTGGCCAAATAGAAACGCAATAGATTAGATTATGAGATTTTCCTTTTACTTTATTTTTTCAGTGGCTTTTTCTGTTTGTATGTTTTTATTTTTACTTTTTTACTGTAAAAGGAAGCAATATTGAATATGTTTGTTATCTTGCAGTAATGTCCTGTTGTAAATACTGTAAAGTCTTTACTGCAGCAATTCTGTCTACTTTTTTTCATAAACCGTACTCTAAGATAGATTATTCATTTTTGTCTTGAATTTCTGCAACAAAACAAACATAAGGCATGCATTTACTAAACCCAACTAAACAAAAATATTTTCAAAAAAGTTTTCAATAGAAACTGTAGTGCAAAACTCAGTCTATAATCAATACAATCTACTGTTTATTGTATAAGGACAGACTTACACATAAACTTATGCAGTTTTTATTTTTCCATCTTATGTTTGTGTTTTTCATGACATTGTGTTATGATTGACTAAATGTTTCTGTTAGAAGAGAGCATGTGTTGGTGATCTGGTATATCTAGTTGAATCTGAAACATGTTTACAGTGTTTTTGTTTAGTTTACAATGTGTGATAAAGAGTTTAGTTTACAATGTGTGATTTTGAGGATAAAATTAATTGTTTTGCCAGTTGTGTGTTTTAGGTGTGTTGGTGCGTTAAGAGTTTAGAAAATTTGTTAAAAGTATTGAAAAAGGTGTCATAGCAATCGTAAAAAACTGTAGTACTAGAGACCCCATTTTTGGTCACATGACTTTTTTTTAAGACCACCACTGCAACTGTGCCAAATTTCATCATTTTCCTATGTACGGTTCATAGGGCTGCCATAGACGCCTATGGCTAAGAAGAAGAAGAAGCAGAATAATAATAATACTAACAATTCCAATAGGTGTCACAGCACCTTTGGTGCTTGACCCCTAATTCCAGTAGGTGTCTCAGCACCTTCGGTGCTTGACCCCTAAATATAGCTGCAAGCAGCAATTGCGTGGCCAAGCACCTTCAGCGCAATGAGCACCCAAAGCAAAGCAAACACCACATGACGCAGCAAATGCGCAAAGCGCAGAAAGCGTGCAATACAGAGCCCGAAGCAAAGCAAATGCAGAGCAGGACCACTGCAGTGCGGAAACGACAACAGTATAGATGGCAAAAATATAACACGTGTGGAAAACCAGACAGGTCGAGAAGAACGTTTTAAAGTGAACACAAAAGGAAATCTCAATAAGTGAAAGTAAGAGCTGGGATTCGAACCCACAACCTCAGGTTCCCAAAGCATGGCACTTACTGCATGCACCACTGAGTAAACGATAAAACCACTGAGTTGGTGTGTCCAAGCTATAGAAACGAGCTTTAGAGCTATAAACATTGATATCCAGCAAATACCAAAAGTGCCAAAAATGACAACAGAGAGCACAAATAACTGAAATACAAAACTTAAGAGAGAAAAAAAGTTAAGACAAAATATCACTTCACATGGGATTCGAACCCATGACCTCATGTTCCCAAAGCATGGCACTTACCACATACGCCACTGAGTAAACGATGAAACAATTAAACCACTGAGTTGGTGTGTCCAAGCTATAGAAACGAGCTTTAGAGCTATAAACAATGATATCCAGCAATTACCAAAAGTGCAGAAATGACAACAGAGAGCACAAATAACTGAAATTCAATGTATAGTGTGAAAATCACAAAACTTAAGAGAGAAAAAAAGTTAAGACAAAATATCACTGCACATGGGTTTCGAACCCATGACCTTAGGTTCCCAAAGCATGGCATTTACCGCATGCACCACTGAGTAAACGATTAAACCACTGAGTTGGTGTGTCCAAGCTTTAGAAACGAGCTTTAGAGCTATAAACAATGATATCCAGCAATTACCAAAAGTGCAGAAATGACAACAGAGAGCACAAATAACTGAAATACAATGTATAGTGTGAAAATCACAAAACTTAAGAGAGAAAAAAAGTTAAGACAAAATATCACTGCGCATGGGTTTCGAACCCATGACCTTAGGTTCCCAAAGCATGGCATTTACCGCATGCACCACTGAGTAAACAATTAAACCACTGAGTTGGTGTGTCCAAGCTTTAGAAACTAGCTTTAGAGCTATAAACAATGATATCCAGCAATTACCAAAAGTGCAGAAATGACAAGAGAGAACAAATAACTGAAATACAATGTATAGTATGAAAATCACAAAACTTAAGGGAGAAAAAAGTTAAGACAAAATATCACTGAACATGGGATTCGAACCCATGGCCTCAGAATCTCATGGCATGTGATTTACTAGATGCGCAACTCAGTTAACACAGCTCAAGGGGCAGCAAAAAAACAGCTTAGGTGCTGCAAGGATTTACATGTGCCAATCAACACAGATGCAGAACTGACAGTGCAGAGCAGAACTAACAGAAATACAATGTATATGAGAATCAAAAAGCTCAAGTGAGATTGAAGACAAGAAGATCATTCTGTATAGTAATGCTATACAATGTAATATACAGTCACATTAATTTACTATGACAAATAGACAACGTCACAGGCACGGTCAACTTTGGAGTGGTATTTCTAAGAAAGAGAACAGAATATCAAAAATCTGCTCCATACATTATACGAGCAGTACCTGGCATAAAATAAACAAAATTTGTAAAAGGAGTAGAGAAAAAATCATCTACCATATGCTTTACAATAACACATGAACAGAATGTTGGAAAATGACAAACGAGGTATCGTTGCAATCGGCATAAACCAGTGAATACAATTTCACAAAGAAATTAATATCAGACAAAGTATTCAGAAGTTATAATCAGTTCCATAAGAACTGTTATAGTTTCTAACCCCTAGGTGGCGCTGTACTCTGACTTCCCAGGTACCTTCAGGACATCATGTCGAAGCTCCTTACTAATTTTTGCACGGATATGTCCAATAGTTAAAAAAATATAACAAATTATGTGTAATTTCAAAATGGCGGAAAGGCGGTTCGGTCAAACCCGGCATAATACACATCGTTCCATCGGCATGAGCCAAGGAATCCGCAGACACCAAGATCATAATTTTCTGACAAACATTTCAGTAGTTATGGGCAAAAATAGCCTTTTTTTCATATCCCATGACCCATAGGTGGCGCTCTTACCAAATTAGGCATGGACCCCCAGTTCATGGTCTACATGAAGTGTACCAAATGTCATTTCGATTGATCAAAGAATGACCGAGATACAGCCTCAGAACGATTTTTGTGTCAACCTCGTTAAGTTTGCGCATTTATTACTTTTCAAGAAAGATAAAAATAAAAATTCTGTTCAGTCATTTCTATGCGGCTCACTCCAATGATCATCTGTGCCAAAATTCATAACAATTGAACCAAATTTGAAGGAGGAGTAGCGAAAAAACGAATTACTGTACATTTCAAAATGGCCGCTACTGTAATGGGTGGAGTTTTACTGTAAGGCATCAAAAACAATAAGCATGAGGAGAGCATTGGGGCAGACTCCCATTGGGGAAGAAGATGCAGAATAATAATACTGACAATTCCAATAGGTGCCTCGGCACCTTCGGTGCTTGGCCCCTAATAATACTGACAATTCCAATAGGTGCCTCAGCACCTTTGGTGCTTGGCCCCTAAAGAGGAAGAAGAAGCATACATTAATTTTTTTTAAGAAAAAGCATAAATGAATTTTTTTTTTTTTTAGTTTATTATCTCATTTTAACAGTGTTTTTGTTCTCATCTCTTATTTATTTATTTTTTGTTTCTTTTAAGTTTGCTTTCATTTTTATTGGCACAAAAATTCCATAGTATGGTCAAAGAGTATAGAAGCCCAAGAGGCGAAACTCTGTTATGTTATGGGTAACAGTCTGTAGATGGCGCTGCGGAGCTACGGCCGCCATTATGGACTGAAAGCTGCTGAAATCGTTAGCGCGCCTCACAACTCCATTCTATGTCACTGCCTCTTCTCTCACAAAAAGAAAAAAATACAACAAAACTTCTCATACACAAATGCTCACACAATAGATGGTGGTGTCTGATTAAATACTGAGATCTTATGGCTCCATTTTAAGACTGTTTATAGTTCATGTGTGCACTTGCTAGATTGCACATCTTTTTTGTACCTTTCCGCCTGTAATAGTTCACAGATTGTTTTTGTTCTTCCCATTGAAACGTTCACTGTGTGCACTTTCACTGAAGATGTTGAAAAAACTTGTTAATATTTTTGTGATATTCTATGTAAAAGATTAACTCTTAAGAAATGTTCATTTATAATTTTATTTATTTATTTATTTTTCCAAATCATATATATGGTGATGTTCACTCATTTCAAAATCAACATTTGTATAAATATCTTATTACTGTGTGTCTGCCTATATATTATTTCATGAATTTCTGTTATTCATATAACAAGGAAAATGCATAATAGAACATAAATATTGATAGATTAAAGGTTTGCAGTAATTTTATAATTGTATCTTTGCAAACCGTAAGTGTTAGGCTAATGAAGCCGATTCGGTGGGGGACATACCCTTACGAAAAAGTATTATAGGAATCTTATAGTATTTTGGGACATAGAAGTACGATAAGACTACTATAGAAATACTAAAATATTATAGTGGTATTAGAACATCACAGAAGTATGTAATGTTCTGTAATACCTCTATAATATCCAGAGCCGCTATAGTATTTCTATAGTAGTCTTATCGTACTTTTAAAGTAATATTTCGTCCCAAAATACTATTTTCCTAAGGATAATTAGGCCATGCATAACCACGTTGTTTTCGTATTTAGATATGACGACCAGAAAAAAAAATAAGTTATGCCAAGTTTTTGTTATGTTAAGTTGGTTCAGTGCCATTGACTCTCATTCCGTGTGTCTCAATTCGTTCCCTAGCTCCCGAGGTCGTGAATCAGTATATCGTGTACACAGGTTCGGGCACTGGTAAGGACCCTAGCTAGTTCACTTCACATTGGGACAATGTTCACTTATTTTTCTGTCACGTGGCTGCTTAAGCGCGTTGTAATCACAGCTGTTACTCATCAACAACCGGCAAAACCAACATCTCTCTGACTTAATTTTAAAAACAGTAAATTGTGAAAAATGCTGTCATTATTCTCTTACATATCTGTGCATAAAATTGGAGGCATATAATTACATTTTAAATGTAATAAATATATTTACAATTTTAAATAAATATTATTATTTTAAATATTGAGTAGATTGTGGTCCCTTACTGTGTAGCAATGTGTGTTTATATTTACAACTAAAACAAACGTTTGTCTTTATAAAAGTTCTGTAACATTTCATAAAGTTTATTGAGTTGGATCACGTGATGTTCGGTTGGCGAGCTTCAGAAAAGGTCATGTGATTTCCGGTTAGGGAACATAGGGACTATCGATGCTCACTGGTTTTTGCGTTGCATTGTGGGGATTTTTAGGGAACGAATGTTCCAGTGCACTGAACGGATTTTGCGATTGAGACAGCCCTTAAAATGGCCGACTCCCTGATCAGTGCCCTGACTACTGAACAAGGGAGCTGATTGAGACACACACATTATTTTTCGGCGTTTTCCTTCAGTTTTCAGGCCATAATGGCGGCCGCGCCGTCACGTCATGGGGGCAACTGTTGCTATGGAGCGTTCTATTGAGTTTCGCCTCTTGGGCTTCTATACTCTTTGGTATGGTTAAATACCCCGGAACTATTGTTTGTCACCTACGTGGTGCCGTCAGGAAGAATTTATCTTGGGACCACAACAGACATTATAAACGCTTTAATAATGTCACACATTGTCATTGTTGCACAACAAAGAGAGCGTAGTTGCTGTATTTTTCGATATAGAGAAGGCCTATGATATGATGTGGAAGGAGGGTTTGCTAATCAAGTTAAATAGGTTGGAGGTAGAAGGGAGGGTGTTTAACTGGATTAAAGATTTTTTGTTTGAAAGGAAAATTCAGGTGAAAATTGGGGTAGAGATGTCAAGTCAGTATACGATTGAAAATGGTACGCCTCAAGGTAGTGTTATAAGTCCATTGTTGTTTATCATAATGATTAATGATGTATTTGTACAGGGACAAGAAGATATTGGTAGATCTCTATTTGCTGATGATGGGGCAGTGTGGAAAAGGGGAAGGAATGTAGAATATGTTATAAGAAAGGTGCAGGGTGAGATTGATAAAGTTGCAGAGTGGGGATATGATTGGGGGTTTAGATTTTCAATAGATAAGACAAAAACAGTCTTTTTCACCAGGAAAAGAATACAAGAAGATAAGAAGTTACGGTTATATGGTAGAGAGATAGAACGGTTAAGCTCATTTAAATTTTTGGGGGTGACATTTGATTCAAGATTAACATTTGCGGAGCACATTAGGAGAGTGGAGGGAAAGTGCAAGAAGGTAGTAAACGTGATGAGATGTTTAACAGGAAGAGAATGGGGAGCTAGTTGCTCTTCTCTTAAAAGTATTTATGTGGCTTTAATAAGATCAGTATTGGACTATGGTAGTATAGTAGTGGGATCAGCGGCCAAATCCCCGATCAAGAAATTGGAGGTGGTACAGACTCAAGCACTGAGAGTATGTTGCGGAGCTTTCAAGACATCACCAGCTCCAGCCTTACAAGTAGAAATGGGTGAAATGCCGTTGGATTTAAGAAGGGTACATTTGATGGCTAATTATTGGGTTAGTCTGAACGGGCACAATGACACCCATCCCACAAAAGCAGTATTGAAGGAGTGCTGGGAGAATGATCGAAATGTAAGGGAAAACTTTGGGAGGATTGGAAATAAAATAGCTGAAGATTTAGGTATACTCAATGTGAGACTAAGTCCTACAGTAGTTTTCCCAGAATTAGCTCCATGGAAGATGATGTGGCCAGAGGTAGATTGGTTTGTTTTAGAAGAAAAAAGGAAAGCGAGGGAGGAAATTAATTTAGTGAGTGTATTTAAGAATCGAGTAGGAGAAGAATATGGTAATTTTATTCAGATCTATACAGATGGGGCAAAGGATCCTGAGACAGGAGTTACAGGATTTGGAGTAGCAATACCAGGGCAACAGATGGAAATCAGTAGAAGAACATCGGACAAGTCAGGGGTTTACACTGTAGAAATGTTGGCAATATTGGAGGCATTAAGGTGGATGGAGAAGAAGGGACCGGTAAAGGCGTTGATTTGCTCGGACTCGTCTTCAGTTTTAGGAAGCTTAAGATCGTTTCTATCAAAAAGTAGACAAGATATTCTGTATGATGTTTTGCAGCTAAGCACAAATATTGTCAGTAAGGGCAGTCAGGTCAAGTTTATGTGGGTTCCAGCTCATGTGGGTATCAGGGGTAATGAGAGGGCAAATAAACTAGCAAAAATGGCATTATTGAAAGAAACCATAGAAATGCAAATTAGCCTTAGTAAATCAGAGGTTAAGAGCATAGTATGGGAGAAAATAAATCAAATGTGGCAGGTAAGGTGGGATAGAGAGGAGAGGGGGAGACAGTTATATCAAATTCAGAATAGTGTCAAAGGAAATAGGTTGGTAGGTGGTAATCGAAGAGAGGAAATAGTGATAACAAGGTTAAGGTTGGGTCATTGGATGTTAAATAAAACTCTTAAGATGATAGGCAAACATCAAACAGGATTGTGTGAAGTATGTCGAGTGGAGGAATCAGTAGAACATGTATTATTAGACTGTCCGAGTTATATAGAACAAAGAGACAAAATGAGTAGTGACTTTAGGGAGATAGGAGAACAGGAGTTCACTTTAAAAAGTTTGCTGGGTGATAATGATAGGGCACAGTTTAGGGTATTGATGACTTTTCTGAAGGAGACAGGGCTATATAATAGGATTTGAGATAGATATAGGGGAAAGGAGGGAGGTAATGTAGGATTAGAATTGTGTTTATTAATTTTTTTTTGTGTGTGAATATAAAAAGTAGAGAGTAGACCTATTATCAGGTCCATATTCCGGAACAGAGGGGGCGGTAATGCTCCATTAAGCTGGTTGCCAACCGCCGGAAAAAAGAAAGAAGAAGAAGAAGAATTGTTGCACAACGTGTTTATTTGTAGATCATAGTCGAATAGTTTTGGTTTGAAAATGAAAGACGAGAGCGATAAGAGGCAGGTAAGTGATGTTTTATCCATGAGACGTTATGCGGAAAACTGAATTGGAGTCATGTTCAAATAAAAAGTCGTACGAACTTTAATTTTGCTGACCGGAATCATTGCTTCCATAGGATTATATATATATGCATAGGATTTAGGAAATTATTAGTAACGTAGTGCTTGCAAACACGTCCCATACAGTTCTTAGACCCGCGAATTATGGGTCAAATCGGCTTACTGAGGAGTGATGTGTTATGACTTACGATGTTCAAATAGCGGCTATTACGCTCTTTCTTTCTTTTTTGTTTTTATGAGTCTTTTGGCTGGTTACTATTAGCTATGGTCGCCAGCTGTCACGCATTTGGCGACAGATTCACGCTTTTAGGCTCCATTTCTCACGATCCATATTCTGCCCAAATGAAATGAATATCATGTCATAACAAGCCTACGAGACAGCCGTAAAATTGTTTGACGGTTTCACTTTAGACCTATTTTAGGCTGTGAATCTGAGGCGCGCTGCCTTTGGCATGTAAAAACATCACGTTCTATTAATTATAATTTTTGAATTCATGTATCGCCGGTCCCAATGCCAAATAGTTAAGTACGTTATTATTATTTATTATTATTTCCCTTTTACGTTAATCCGCGTATAATCCCAAGGCTGCTGAACACGTACAAAACTGAAACTACTGTCGTTTTGTCCTGCTTGATTTGTGATTTTTTTTTCACAGTAGGGGAGAGTGGGGTAAAGTGAGACATCGGGTAAAGTGAGACACCCCCTGTATCTAGGCAACGGAACACATTTGTGGTCCTGTGACCCATAGATATGTATATAAAGGCTAGATCATAGATATGTATATAAAGGCTAGATGGCTCAAGGCGGAGTCAGCTGTGTCGTCACTTGGCGGCCATCTTAGGTCAGTGCTGCCATAGTGCTGCTCCCTGCTGCTGTGGACGGAAGGTGAGTGACATACGCCAACTAAAATGCTCGTAACTTGCTGAATTCTTGACGGATTTACAAACGGTTTGGTTTTTTACAAACGTTATTAACGTGGCTATAATTCTGGATGCTTTAACATGTTTCATGAATTTTTTATTTATTTTTAGTATACGTATTCAGTGTCATAGGTACATCTTTGACGTTTATAACAAACCAATCCGTTTGAAAATCGGTAAAACATTAAGCAAGTTATGGTCATTTAAAAGTACCTGAATCATTAAAACTCAATGCTACGAGTGAGCGAGCGCCCTGTCCTAAGATGGCCGCCAAAATGCGGACGTTCCACTCAATTGGCCATCAGCGCGGACGAGCCATCTAGCCTTTATATACATATCTATGCTGTGACCATTATGTTTTTAAGCCCCTAAAATTTCCCCTTGGCCATGAAGGACAGGACCTCATGCTGCTGTGGTTAGCATGTTTTTTTCACAAAAATATATTTTTTGCTTGTAAAAGTAAATTTTCTTGCTGTCAACTTAATCAACTGTTGTGCCTAAGCAAATTGATTCAGGTAGAAAAACTTATATCACACATGTTTATGAACTACCAACATATAAAACCTTGTGTTGATGCTAGCTGAAGATTAGTCTGAATTTCCAAGAGAGATAGTTTTTTTCTAAATGGTGGCGGTGGGGTAAAGTGAGACAAATGCTGTGGGGTAAAGTGAGACACGAGGCACAAGTTCAGTTTAGTATAAAACATATTTTAATATAATATTACATTACATATGTTTTATTTTTAATGTTATAAACATTGCAGAAAAACCATTATGCCTAGTCAATACACCAGAAAGACATTCTGGGGAAAAAACACCCCTTGAGGAGATGGAGAGGGCAGCCGCTTAGGTCAAGGAAGGAAAGAAGTCTCTAATGCTACGTATACACACCAAACGCGAGGCATCATGGCATCATGGTACTGTGGGTTCACACCAGACACAAGTTCAACAATTTGCGCAAGTAGATTACATAAAAAGTCAATGCAAAGACGCGATCAGACACGTCCTCGCGTGTGGCGATGCGAATGACGTGAAATGGGTGGCGCGCTTGCCACGAAAACACGCGCTATTCGCCTCAAACGCGTCTTCGCCCAGTTTGAAAATATTCAACTTGAGCGAAAAATTTGCATGACACAATGTTAAATCCTGCGAGTACTCTAGAGTGAGTAACGCGATGCCCCGCATTTGGTGTGTACGTAGCATTATTCACTCTAGATTACTCACGGGATTTAGCATTGTGTCATGCAAATTTTTCCCTCGAGATAAATATTTTCAACTTGGGCGAAGACATGTTTGCGGCGAATAGCGCGTGTTTTCACGGCAAATGCTCCGCTCATATGGCGTCATTCGCATCGCCCCAGGCGAGGCTGCATCTGATCGTGCCTTTGCATTAACTTTGAATGTAATCTACTTGCACAAATCGTTGAACTCGCGTCTGGTGTGAACCCACAGTAAGAGCAGCTGCAAGGGATAGAAATATTGATAGATGGTTCTGATTGTCTTTTGCGCTGACCCCCAGACACTAGCTGGCTCTAAGGGTCCTTTGTTCTGACCCCCAGACTGCGTTCTAATCTAACTGGTTATATCTGCCATTTGAATGTTAATTAAAACATTTTGAATTGTCGAAGCCAATGGTGTAGTGGGCAGTGCTCCGACATGTGGTGCTTTCACACTTTCTGCGACCCTAGTTCGATTCACGGCTCGTGGTCATTTGCCGATCCAATACCCTTCGCTCCTCCCTGTACTTTCCTGTCCTCTCCGAAACTCACTGTGAAATAAAGGCAAAAACTGGCCAAAAAAATATAACTTTGAATTATATTATGTTGTATTTGATTTTGGTTCAGAGTTACTGTACTTTCAAGTGTTTAGAAAAATAACGTTCTTAATTGACCAATCCCCTTGATTCTGTTACTAGTCCAACATTAGTTCTGGAATGTGTGGTTGTCAAGCTAGCTGTCAGGATTTTATCTGTTACAATATGTGCTGTTATGGTAGTTTCAGAGTGGAAAAAGTAAGTGGATCAGTTTACCCCGAGCTGGTTCACTTTACCCCCTTGATTTTTCTGGTCTGTCTCAGTTTACCCCTAAGCTGGGGTAAAGTGAGACACAAGACCACTTTTTTTAAAACAATCATATTTTCACTGCTCTTTGTCCTGAATACATTCAAGTAATTTCCATAGCTAGGAAACATCCTGAATTAATGGGAAATGTGTAAATTTGACTGATATATCATTTTAGCTCGTTTAGAGGGGAGCAAATGTAAAAAATGTCTCACTTTACCCCACTCTCCCCTACAGTGTTTCACAGTAAAGCCAATGCGGCGTTTAATGCGGAAGATGACACATACACACTTTTTTTTTACAGTTAACGGCTATTTTAAAACAACACTCAAAGATCATGTCAATTTGCCTGTTTAAGAAAGAGCCTGATTTGTAAAAACGTTCACAAACAAATTTGTCAGAAACTGACGGTATTTTTTAAACTGAATTGTTTGTTTGTTGCAATGCGGTAAATCAAACTAGCAGGGACGTGCATAGACATTTTGAGGGGCAGGGGCTCAAGTGAAATAAAGGGCACTTCTCATAATTATGTATATATTTTTCTTTTCTTTTTAAACAAAAAGTATATATTAACGCAATTCTGACTTCCTTTTTAAAAAAAGTTAATTAATTTTATCTTCCTCAAACTCACGCGTTGTTTAATTTTTTAAAATATGTCTACAAAATAATCAGTTCACACAGACACCATGGTCTCCTTAGTAGTCTAGGTTTATAGAGCAGCAAAGGAAGCCAATGTGCATGTTTTGAAAACATTAAATTACACATTAATTACAAATTTGTTAAAATGCTAAAAACAAAATTACACATTAATTACAAATTTGTTAAATCGCTAAAAACAAAGTTGTGACTGCTGAGTTAGCGCTACATTCCAATAAATGCTATATCATTTGCTAGCGTTTAGCTGATTAGTTGTTAGTTGTTACTCAAAATGTATTTTTTGTCATACATACCTTCTATGTAATTGTCAAAGAACAATTTAACATATTATGACAACACATCCTATGGCACCTTTAATCTGAGGTTTCATATTTATTAGGGTTACACATGTCAGAAACAACAAATATAGATTAGGCCTATTTTATTTGTATTTTATATTTTACTTTTTTGTGATGTCAGTGAAAATTCAGACTGGGCAAGTAAAATACTGAACCATCAGATTTCTTCCCAATCTACTACAGCACTCCACTATATAACACATTATACTTATTTAACAGCCCTTACAAAAAACGCAAACAAAAAAAGCTTACTACTGCAGTTAGCAATTATTTTATTGTTTGTGCTTTATTATTTTATGAGCAGTCTGTTTAAACTACATACACTATATGGATACAAGTTTGCAACTCTTCAGGTTAATATGGGATTGCCATGGAAAACAATGTCCCTGAATCGTTATGTGTAACAACTTGTCCCATATTTTGTGCATAAAACTGTTAATATAAGAATGCTTTCTTCCTCACACACTTACAGGTAGCTGCCTGCATAATCAAGCACATGATCGCGTCTCGTTCAGGCTGAGCTTTGGCGCTTGAAGCGCGAATGATGCAGCACGAGTGTAGAAAAACCAATCATAAAGCGAAATAAGTTAGAGAGGCGGGACTAAGGAAAGGTAAAGCCAATCATATTAGCCATGTGAATTTTGGAGACGGGACTCATCTGTTAACCGTTTGTGTGCCACAAATAGCGCTATTTTTCTTTATATAAGAGTTTAAATCTCATTTAAATGATTCCTGAATAAATTCATGTTAAATTAAATAAGCAACAAGTAAAAAACACAAGAAACAGACAGACATCAGTTGTTATATGAATAAAGATCATATTATTATTATTTTTTTTTTAAAACGCACCCCAGAAAAAAGGGCACTTTCTCTCCAGGAATAAAAAGGGCAGGGGCTCAAGCCCCCTTTGATGTCTATGTGTGCACGTGCCTGCAAACTAGTCATATTGGACTTTAAATATTATTTAGGATCTGTGAAACATTTCACAGATACTATTTGCAGGGCTCTCAAGTTTTACCAAAAGTTTGAAGTGAGATTACATATCTTAGGGGAGGGGGTATTTGTGACAGCGACCCCTCGGCCCCACCAAATTCTCAAGTTTTTGCTAATAGAAATACTGAGTACAGATGTCGGACTGGTTGCATAAAGCACCTTAAGTGTAGTTTCCCCTTAAGTTCACCCTTATGTTTCCCGTAAACTAAAGGGTGTTGCAGAAAAAACCCTTACGTTTTTTTCTGTTGCGTCTCCATGGCAACAATAGTATTTTATAACAACAAACCTGGTTCGCTGTCATGAAACATCTAACGATTACCTTTACCTAAGAGAATTGTTTAACCCTAATAAGACCCTTGGGGTCAATCCGACCCCAAGCCATTTTCTTTAGTTTAAAAACATGGTTCCCTTCATCTCAGTGGAATAAGATTTTGCGACTTTTCCAGATAATCTGTCAATATTCATATAAAAAAACTGGGCTTGATTTGGTCGTTCTAAAGAGGCGTTTATTTTGTTTACTTAATTTGTCCCTTTGGGGGTAAAAATGACCAAAATTTAAATGAATGGGAAATGCAAAAAAAAAATCCTTTTTCTTTTTAT